>NW_024583036.1:192813-194329 GCF_018398535.1 Haplochromis burtoni
GGGTGTTTTTATATAATATATATATATGTATATCATAATAATCTGACAATACATATAATATTGGCCATATCATATTTACATTACTACAGTGAGATGATTTTAGTCTCATGAACAACATTAACTAATTGTTATTTACTAACTAATCTTGAAATGACTGTTCAGTACAGAAATGAAGCCCAACTATCATGTTTTACAGTCCTGTGGTCTCAGATACTCAACTAATCAAAGTGATGTCATGACAAAAATGAATGACCAACAAAACATTTTTTCTCCTTCATTTCTGTCAAACAAAGCTGTATGTAATGTTTCTCGCGGTTAGTATCATGGTTGCTATGCAACCTGAACAGTGCGACGAAGGCTAGACCGTCCCATTTCACAAGCCTCTCACTTCCGCACTTCTCGTACTTATAGTACGCACCGTACGTAGCACGCGTAGTATGCGTAGTGCGCGTACTTCAAGCGTGCAGACCCTGAATTGGGACACAGTCCCTGAATTGGGATACAGCCATACATACATGTTTTGGTTCGTGCAACTGGTCTGTCGGGTTATTGTCTCCCCAGAAACATTTCTGTTGTGTCTTGTGTGCTTTTGCAGCGTTTTTGTTTTTGCAGCGTTTTTTCTTTTTGCAAGTGTTTTTCTTTTTGCAGGTGTTTTTCTTTTTGCAGCATTTTTCTTTTTGCAGGTGTTTTTCTTTTTGCGAGTGTTTTTCTTTTTGCAGGTGTTTTTCTTTTTGCAAGTGTTTTTCTTTTTGCAGGTGTTTTTCTTTTTGCAAGTGTTTTTCTTTTTGCAGGTGTTGTTCTTTTTGCAGCATTTTTCCTTTTGCAAGTGTTTTCTGAAGTTGCAGTCCGTTTGGCCTCTCAGGGCCACCGTAGGAAGTGGCACAAAGGAGCTTTGAGGTCTGTGTTTACCTGAAGTATTTGCAGGTGTGTACTGGATGTGAACAAAAAGGTATAAAGGAGTGTGACACATTATAAGAACCTCTTTTGTTTACATACTAACACTTTGCCGTTTTTTTTTAAACTCACACCAGGAGTAATACACACAAAGCACACACAAAGAAACACACCTCAAATGTTTTACTGTGCAATATTGAAAATAACCCCCATGTACAGGCAGACAAAGGCCCCACCCTTTCTACAGGAAACAGTTAGATGAAGTCATTTCTCTTTAGAGTTTCTTTGTAGCAGTGTATATCTTTTTTTCTATTAAAGAGGATGATCCAGTCTTTTCAGCTAAAACACACAAACTTAAACTCAACCAGTTACAGCAGCAAAATCCTGTTTTTCCATCAATGCATCAGCTCTGATGTAACATGAAGCATGAAGGCTTCATAATATGTCTCAGTTTATCCTTTTTATTTTTCAATGATTCTTCATCAGTTCATCGTTTTACCAACAACTTGTCAGCATCTCTTCACTCCTAGCCCCCCTTCTCCCCTCTTTTTCCTCTCTCTCTCCCTCTCCCCTGTTTTGCCGGGGCGGAACTCATGGCGGGTTCACGCCCTCGGTCCACGCC
>NW_024583036.1:194354-210952 GCF_018398535.1 Haplochromis burtoni
CATTTATTTAAAGATCACTGCAATGGCCTTTAAAAAAAACTAATACACCTGAGAGCTTTTGTATAACAATAGATCTTTGATTCCCCCCAACAATAGAACCTGAAATATAAAATCACAGAGCCCCTCTGCAATTACAATTTATGCCCTTCTTGGGATTTGTTTTTCACATATACAATTAAAATTAATAACCCCTCTATTGGTCATTGTGGTTGCTGTTTGTATGCAACTGAGTCACTGTTATAAACTCATTAAAATTGTAGTTCACCTGTGGGGTCCTGGCATCAAGTGTCAACAAAAAGCTTTCAGCATGGAATTACTGCCTCGGTTTTTTGTAGTTCCAAGGTTTCATGTAGGAAATATTCTTCTCCTAATATGGATCAGGCCACAGCAGGCATCCCGCTGAATCATTCTGAGCAACTTATAGGAGAAATACCCCATTTTTATTATATTGTGGTGAGCTTAAGCGAAAGGGGGAGACAGAGATCTCTACTTTGGGAAGCAGAGCAAAGTGTGAGTGTAAAAAACAAAATGAAAACAATCTTGAACGGGTGGACTAGTGCATTACTCTACTGCGGCCTATGAGAAGGTAAGTAGCACGCAGGCAGCCACACTGACCAACCTCACATAAATTGGTAAAAGCCAACATGATTGGGTCACATACGAAATGTTCCCAGAGTCTCAGTTCTGAATTCCTCGGGTCACTGTACACCTTTATGGAATAACACCACCTTGCCTCCAACAGACATGACCGGGATCACCATCACTAATTTGAAACCAGAAACTACATATGAGGTCAGGATGTCCGCCATCAATGGGAAAGGTGAAGGCGAGAGCAGCCAGGCCAGCACTTTCAAGACTGAGCCAGTCCGTAAGTACTCCCCTCGCTTCTTGCTCCTGCTCTAAGTGCTCCTCTGACCCAAATGCTTTGAACCTAATGCCGTAGCTCACTCCGCTGCCTCCCCGTGTCTAGCTGTGCCCAGATGCTTTCACCATTACGTTCCTCTATTCTCATGCCAAGCCCCCAGCGCAATCCTTTTCCATCCAGGCCAGAAGAAACGATAACTCACGACGACGCCGTCACTCCATGATCCAACTTTGTTAATAGGGTTAACGATGCAATGTGTAACCTACCTCTCCTTCATCACCTAGCACTTTTATGTACCTCTTTTTTTTGGTGAATGTTTGCAGCGTGTAAGTCTGAATGAACCCTCGTCTTCATAGCCCACAGCTCAGGTGATTTACTGAAAGCTTTCTGCAAAGTACGTGCACATTCTTAAAGCTGATTTATACTTCAGTGTGAAGGAGTGTTGTCTCTGTATTTATAGTTCAGTGACAGCATGCATTTTTAATGTAGCAGCCACACATCGAGTCCTGCTGAGAATTGTTTATATTTTCTGATAGTGATGGCAGAGCATGATGAATTACTGGATATTTTAGAAGGTCAAGAACATTTTCTATTTAACGGCGTTAAAGCGGGTTTGGTGGATATTCTGGACATATTTGTCATTGCCCTTGGTGCTTCCTATATATCACAGCTTAGTTAGTTAGACATATGGGGCAAACTTTACATCAAAGAGCAGGTATGTGACACTTGTCATCACCAGGATGTGTCGGCCTGACATGAAATGTGACTTTGAGTGTATTTTTGTCACACGCTTCTCACTGAAGTATAAATTGGGCCAGATAGTAGTGTAAATACGCGTACATTCTGCATTTTGATTCTCTTTCAAATCCAAATCATATAGCAAAAATGATCCAGTAACTGCTGTTTAACATGATAACAAGTGATTGCACATTGTAACATAGTAAAAAATAATAAGGATGTAAATTCACGGGAGAGGAAACAGAGCTTTTTATCAGTCAGCACTTCAAACCAAGGTCAGGAATAAATCTTTGTCTTATTTTGTGCCTGCCTTCATGTCACACTTCCATTTGTGTGCTTCTTCACCCCCCCCTTTAGAAATAGCTCCTCAGCATCCTCTTATTTTGCTTTCAGTAAAAAAACAAAAACAAATCTCTTCCCTGTGTTCATTATGCTTATTTTGGAAACCCTTTTAACTTGAAGTTCAGCTCAGACGTTACAAAAATTGACTAAAATTTGATGGAGGAATCATATTAGATGCTGTAATCAGTTTGTATCAGAACGGGGGGGGGGTTTATCAGCCGCAAATCCAGATTCCTTACCTTGATCGACACCTTGGAGTCATTAAAAGTATTTTCTACTGTAGTTGCTGATACAGTACCAGTATTATCAACTGTAAAACAGAGAGAAGCAGAACTTTGTGTGAACAGAATACTCAGTAAGGCACAATAGACAGTGGGTTAACGATTTGACAGGGCAGCTGGCCTCTTTCATTGATCATATTTCTCATTTCATTGTTTTTTTCTTCTCTTTGTTTTATTGTTTTCTCATCTGGTTTTTCATCTGTTCTCTCTTCCATTGGACTTCTCAGGGTATTCTGTCACAAGTAAGTTTCTGTCCTCCATGTCTTGGCTGCTTTATATTCGTCTGCATTTTGTCTCCATCCTCCCGTTGTATTTTACCCTCACCGTTCTCTGTGTTAAAAAAAAAAGAGTGGTTACTAAATGATGCTACAGCCAACTGGATGTAAGAACTGATCACACAGTGTTCCACAGAATCATCATCCAGTGCCCCAGAACTATGAATTTTCTTTTTCCCCCCAACCAATCAGCATTAGTTTCTTCTTCTTTTTTTTTTCCTAATATAGCAAATGGAATACTTTTATGCAGTGTCAGGATCATTTTAGAGATATATGTGTGATGGTCTTAAAGAGCAGGTTGTTTTCTGCAACAGTCCTGCTTGTAATTCCTGTTTTTTTAGTGTTTTTTGTCTCATGACGCCTTAAAGGTGTGTTGTTTTTTTTTTTCTTTAAAAAACAATTATGTACTTCTGCATTGCAGTAGTTCAGTCAGGGAATGTTATATAAGGAATATACTCTCTTCAGACTATGACTTCGCCTAAATTAAAGACTATATATAGTTGCATTATCCGACGATGTATGGAATCATTTCTGGTAATTATTTTAAAAACCAGGTGTCTTTGCATATATTTTACGTATATTCCAGTCTTCAACTGCCCCAGATCTTTTGGGTTCCCATTCTTTTGATATTAGATGTTTTCAGACACAGAGATTAATATCTTGAAAGTAAGAAAATAAAAAAAACTACTAGTTTGCAGTAGGTTACTGGAGGATGGAGGTGTAGCTTTCTTTGAGAAAAGACTGTGCTTACTGTTACACAGGAAGAGGTTTTAATATCTCGTATAATAAAGAGACCCAGAAGCTCAATGCATTGTATCTTCCTTAATAGAAAAATACACGTCTGCACACACACAGAAAAACATTTCACCAGTTCACTTTATCTACAACCTTTAGAAGAATGTTGAAAAGTGAAAAAATACAACCAAATACTGAAACACTGCAGTGCAAGTAAACTTCAGCAGAAAAGTTTCCAGCCAGAACTAAAAAGTAGTGAAAACAGCTCGACATGCTTGCCAATTACATTTCAACACAATAGTGTTGAAATGTAAATCGGATTTGAACCTAGGACCTTTTTGTCCTGAGGCAATAGTGCTAACCACCAGTGCCTCATATTAAGAAGGTCCAGGGTTTGAATCCACCAGTCTGCTGGGACTTTTTTGTGTGGACTTTGCTTGTTCACGTTTGGGTTCTTGAGTATTTTGGCTTCCTCCCACGGTCTAAGGACATTCTAAGTTGGCCGTAGTTGTGAATGTGATCGTGTGAATGGTTGTCGTCTCTCTGTGTTCGCCCTGCGATAAATAGGCGACCTGTCCAGGGTGTACCCTGCCTCTCGCCCCAACGTACCCAGCTAATCGTGATTCTAAATTAGATAATCAGAAGAAAGATGGATAGATTTTCTGATTACATTTTCTTCAACACAGTGCACTGACTTCATAGTACCACTGTCAAAAGCTTCAGTTCCAGAAGCATGACTGGGAAATGTGCAGCTGTTTACATTGTGCGTATGTTTTCTGACGTATAATACTTTTAGGGACAAATAAGTTGCGTCTTTTTAAAAGAGAGTTAAAGAGAAGAATTTAATTAACTTGGTGTAAAGAGTGTAATAGTGCTGTAGCGCCTAAGTGTTTGGGTGAGTGTGTGTGTCTGATTGTTGTGCTTATAATTTTGTTAAGCGAGTAATTGTATGTTGTTGCTGTAAACAAAACAAAAGGCAGTTGCCATAGGTATAGTAAGAAATCAATATGACATGTTACAGTCACTACTGTACAAACAAGAATGCAGCTTTGGATCCTCAAAAGTCTTACAAGCGCTGCAAAATTATGGTAAATCTGGCCATAATTTTATTTTCATAAGAACTTCATTCAATGCTACAGGCCTGAGCTTTCAAAAGATAAAGGAGCATAATTTCTGTCAACTTATAAGTTGTTCATTTCAGCCTTTTATGCATTCTAAATATCGAGGCGCTATAAGCAGCCACGGTCTTAAACCCAGGTGGGCTGTCAAGACCTGAGCCCAGTATTTCAGGCAAGCAAATTCTAAATCTGTTTGCAAATATCTAAAATGCATGTATGCATGTAATGTGGGAGGAACCTAGGGAACCACAGTTGTGAACCATTTGGCTTCAGTTGGATCAGTGGGAGGACATGAACAAACCTATTCCTGTAAACTGCCTAAATGTTATGATTCTTAGTGTATTTGCAGCCCACTAGTTTACAATATCTAACACTTGAAGAACTATGAGCTTTTTAAACTCTTAGATGAATAGCTGTCAGTGGTTGTCAGCAAGAAGAAATGATGTCTTAGCAAGCGCTCACATTTCCATTGCTGTTAAAGAGCAAAGATCTGAGCTTAGTGAGCGTGTAAATGCTACTGGTTGGGCCAGAATTACACAGTAAGTTTTGTGTTCTTATAAGTGGCACAATGCACCCTGAGAGAACCAGTATATAATCAGTATGAAAATATCAAATGGAAATATAAAATTGCATTTATTCATATCATTTCATGTCCATATTAACACATTAGATTTGATTTAGATTTGTCAGTGATCCAGGCAAATTCTTTATGACCAAGAGACAAAAAGAAACAGTCCCATCCTTGAGGGGGTTTTTTCTGTTGAGGACTCCAGCGCCTCTCATTTTGTTTTCACCATCTTTCAGTTTCATCAGAGATACCACCCCCTATTGCTGCCACCAGTATGGCCCGTAGTGAGTATGCCAGTCCAGCAGTGTGTGCTGTGTCTCTTTACCTCTCTTACCTGCTTGGCATTGCATCTAGTTTTCATTTATATTTGTTGTGGGTCATAGGAGGGCTCAGAATCCCTCTACAGAGTGAAAATTGACAAAGAAATCGAATAGGTTTGCTAATTGTCTCAAATACTTAAAAATTTAGATTTTTACTAACACTTAAAGGTTAACCATCTGACATAGTGTTGTGTTTGCAGAATTAACACAACTTGCCTGTTCATTAATATTCAAAATTAGATTCTTGAGACCGTTGTTGTGCAGTTGGAATATATGAGTTTGTTTTACCAGGCCTGCTTTATCTACTGAGCCGCTTACTTTGACAGGTGTAGAGGATACTTACTGTAGTTTAATTGCTATTTGTAGAGGTATCATGCTAACACCTTAGTATAAAGTTAGGTGGTTTATAGAAAACTCATACCACTACATCATACAAATTGTTTATGCTATTATTTGCTATAAACATTAAGGTAGTAGGGTCCATGCTAACACCTCATATTCTGTTTGTGTCATAACAGAATGCTGCAATTTCTATACTTTTACTGAGTAAAAACATTCGTAATTTAAGCAAATTCTAGTGTACTTACATATTTAGTTGATCTTAAAGTAGATTCAGTGAACATTTATTTTGCACCATTTTTTCTCCTAAAAACAAAGCTAAACATCAAATCAGCATATGTTCAATGTGCCATTTGTTCACGCTAACGGGCATGGCTGCTAATGACAAATGAAAGCTAATTTTCAGATGTATCTGTTTATTTTAAAAAAAAAAAAAAAAAATCAGAATCGTGCAAAAAAAGGGAAGACAAGCGCCCAAAAAATGATCAGACAATTTAGTATTAAGATCTCACATACTGAGGAGCTATTAAAGTATTGAAAGCTATTTCTGGTTCTTACCCTGTTATCTGTTTAGGTGAGACACAGCATATAGTTAAGCTGATCTGACAGTTGTTAAAGTACAGTTTGGTTGGTCCCGCAGTGTTGTTACATTCACAGCTGAACAAACCATGAGGAGCCATTCTTTAAAATGACAGAAGGATATCTGTCTTTTCGGTGAATCTTTCAGTGGTTTCATCCACTCAATTTAATCACAACTTGTTTTCTCCCAGATCGCTCATGAGTTGAATCCTCCCCTTAGTGTGCATTCACTCCATTTCTCTCTGAAAAGCCAGACAGCAGCGTGTTAACAGCATCTCAAAATCATCCTTCATGTATTGACTGGCTACGCCAGAGCATGGATAGCCACTGCCAATTGTTCTTTATCTGACTGGGACTGAAAGCTGTGACTAAGTAGGAAGCAGAGACCAGGATTTTCTAATGAATGTTTTAAGGGACCAAAAATAACTTGCTCTTCCACAAATACTTTTTGTGAATACTTAGCCCGTTTTCTGAAAAACAAGAAAAAGAGAGATCGCTGACACTGATCAACAAAGCCCAAGCAGACCCGGGTTGAGGTTTTTAACGTCATTGTGTGCAGTAAAATTTTAACCAGTAGCACTGCTAAGTGACTAACCTGTCTGACTGCTTATTGCTGTCATTTGTGGTTTTCACAGACCTTAAAACGTCATTTTGGTTAACAGTGTGCAGTGTGTAAAGAAGCATAACATGTGTGTTTGGTCACTGGAGTAATTGCTGTAAGTGTAGTTGCTCCTTTTAAGTTCCTGATGTATGATGTGTCTGCTGTGTGAGATCTGTATGTCTCAATATTGTTCCTAACAAGTCTTTCCTTTTTGACACACCATTTTAATAACATTTGTCTAATGCAGTTGTGACTATTCATTAGCTTGAAATAGGATGCAGCTGATGGCAGTGTATCTGCTCAGTGCTTTTACAAATGCATTCCTCAGAACAAATGCCACATGTGCTTTTTTAGATTGTCGTAGAACTTATTTCTTCAGATTTTTCATGTGTTCCTATTGTTGTCTGCTGTGTTGTGTATCATACTTAGTTGGCATGGTTTTATTCCCAAAGCTGCAGAGTTTCCTCTGTTTTCATTTAAGCTCTATTGTTACCGGAAAAACACAACAACTAAAATTGATTTGTATTGATTTTAAAATTGATTTTCTGTTCGACATGTCATTTATTTTCAAAGACAATCAGCCCTACTAGAATGGGTACAAGTTAAAATTCAGATCTGGCCAAATTGTTACCAAAATATATAACAGAGGGAAAAAAATGCCAGAGGAAAAGCTGTCAACTGGATGCATGAGGCAATTCTGGGTGTATAGTTTTGGCTGAGTCTTCAATATCTTAATTAGTTTATTTGTTTGGTTATTTACTGATATTCTCAGTGTTGTTAACAGCCATAACTAAATATCCAGTACCTCATATATTCAATAACATATTTTTTATATGTTCAAAAACTTCTGTTTATCAATTTACGATTTGTTTTTGTTGTTCTGTTTTGTCATTATGTCTTTAACCTTCTTGTTTTTGTTTTTTTATTATTATTTTGACATGTTTTCATCATTTCAAAATGTTTTGTATGTTTCCCATATGCCCCCCACCTGTCCCTGCTACCCCCCACACTTTCCCTCTTTTTCTTCTTCTATGTTATCCTTTCAACCATTCATGTCCGTGGCATCATGTGACTTTGTCATGTGGCTCTTGCATGGTGCTGATGATGTCGTCTTCGCTGACCAACAGAAGGTAAATTTCCTTTGTTTAGTTCGAGACCATTACATCAGCAATAATCATGCACAAGGCCTTTGTTAAATTAGGCTCATAGAAGAGGCATTAAAACATTTTCAGTTTTATTCATTTTAGCCATTTGTTTCATCTACGAGCCATTATGTAATTAAGTAACAAACATTCACTAACCATGACTTTCATAATCAAAGCGATTACTAATAATAATAACCACAATGATTATTTTCCCTTGCATTTATAGAGTAACACCAAATTTACTCTTGGTGCCTTGATTATTTGTGTGTGGGTGTGTGTGTACAGAACTTTGTAGAATGTGTTTGTGTGTGTGTGTGTGTGTGTATATATATATTGTATATATATATATATATATATATTTATATATATCTATATATATATATATATATATATATATAGAGAGAGAGATATATATATATATATATATATATATATATCTATATATATCTATATATATATATATATAGCTGAAGCTGAGCTTCAACTAAGCTAAAATTAACACCACAAACAACACTAATCTTCATAGAGCCAGCAATGCAAGAGTGATGTAAGTTTGAAGAATTAACATGTAGAATTTAGTTTTTTTCTCTGTAGTGCCAAATCACAGCACAACAGTCATCTTAAAGCACAATAAAACAGACAAAAGATTTTATACACACACTAAATTGATGCATAAGATCAGGTTCAGATCTGTTAAATGCACTTAAACAGCCTATATCCTTAACTTGGATCAATAAGTAGACCACTGCGTAATAAATAATGACACGATTTTGATATTTTCTCTTTCTGTAAGTGTAAATAACTACATTCTGAATGTGAAACATTCACATTTACAAAACAGTCACAGCTTGAAATGTCTTTTGAAAAAAGTCAGTGCGTTTTCAACAATGCATGTTAAAATTTGTAGATAACAGTGGGCCATTACAGGCGCAAAATCATTCCACACCCAGTATTCTGGAAATAAAACTATAATAGCGTTTTACTTATTCCATTCAAACAGCAAGCTGCAGAAGTGCTCACATTTTTAAACTTTGCAGACAGTTTCGCTCCTGTGTAGTAATCCTGGTACAACTGCATCAGTAATACCAGTGCATTTTAGCAACAAATTCAAGATATTAGTGCAATTTTTAAACTTTGCAAAGCCATTGTGCAAATTTTCCAGCTATGTCTGACACCTAGGCACTATTGGATGTGCTGCAGAGCAAAGTGCTACTGGATGCATATGCTTAATTTCATCTTTCTTTTTAAACATAATTTTTGAGTTCTCACCCTGGTTAACATAGAAGTTATGACTATACTTATGACTAATTAGAAAAATCTTTAACAAAGTCACACATAATTGTGTCATATTATGTTTCATGTAAAATGTGTTGTTGTTAACATGATTTGCCTTTAATATGGCCAAATGCCTTCACAGATAGCATTGCAAAGCATTTTTTAAACCCCACTTTTCCGGTTTTGTAACAAACCATTTCATTATGAATTATTTTTAAACATCATACGAGCAGCCCCACAAAGTGCCACTAACCACAATTTGCATTGCATGCATTGTTAAATATAGTCACCCACAAGGCTAATGTTTCATATTCTTCCCCTGGAGAGCTACATAGCTCACACTGTTTTACCGGTTGGACTCACAACAATCCTTTGCATTACTGCAGCATGCAAGTTTACTTCCTTTTTCTTGTTGCATCCTCTTTCTTGTTGTTCAGCTGTTCTTAAAGAAAATGTCTGTCCTACCTGCATGTCTCTGTATCTTTGATGTAATGTCTTTCTAGTAGTTTGCATATGCAGAAGTGCTAACATTGGGTACATCTTTTTAGTATTGGGAAGTCATTGAGACGATTGGGCAATGTTAAAAACATTTATCTTTTTTTTTTTTCATTTGACCTGAACAAAGACTCCAACTTTGAGACATTTACTATTTTCAAAATTCACCTTTCTTTTGTATAATTCATACTGTTATTAATCGCTCACATACAGCACTTATGAGATGATTTTCCGTTATGATCTATGAACTCGTAAAACTTTGTTGTCTTTGTGATTAGCTTGGGCTCCATGTGGAACCACACCATCCACATGCATGTTAGAGCGAGGCCATGGGTGGTGTTTCACACGATACCCTTCTGAATTTACAGCAGTGGGCCAAATTTCAAGCTTTGCATGTGTAGTTTTTTTCATTCTAATCTTCCACTTTCTCTGTTTTAGCCTTCAGAAATATTCACCTAACCCAGAATGATGCAATGCTGAATGTATCAATGTCTGCCTGTCACAGAGTTACTACTGCTGTAACTAATACCGTCTGATTCACTTTCAGCCTGTGTCATGCTCACTTCTGCCTGGTGGGATGCAGTTTTTAGAAAGTGTGCTTATTTGATTACTTCAAGAAAAAGTGCCTTCATGCATATTCATTTAATTAACTACAACCACTAACACTGATGTTTAAATGTTAAATACTGAATACGTACTTTTTTTTATCACAAAATGGATAAGTGTGTGTGTGTGTAATATATATATATAATATATATATATATATATATATATTAAATAAAAATTAAAATATATATAGATTATAATATATATATATATATATATATATATATATATATTAATTCTATAATTTTTTATGTATGTATGTATATGTATGTATGTTGATATTATTATAATAAAACACCAATATATATATATATATATATATATATAATAGATAGATATACAGATAATAGAGAGAGAGAGAGAGAGAGAGAGAGAGAGAGAGAGAGAGAGAGAGATATTTATTGATTTTTTCTCCTTATTGAATTTCTATCAGTAGCATGCATGTAGAAATTGCAGCACCACTGAGCCTTTCTGTTACCTGCTGGTGTGGCTGTTACTTTTAAGATTGTTAGCACAGGGCAAAGATTATAGCATCACAAGGTAGGGGATTTAATAACATATTAACAAGGCTAACTGTGTGTAACCAATATGCACATAATTGATGAGTTTGGGTTGTTAGTCTCCACCCTTATTGCCTTAACAGTGCCACGAAGAGCTACAGCACACACACACACACACACGCAAAAAACACATTGACCTCCTTTCCCACAAGACTATGTAAATGTTATTAAAAGTAATAGAGGAACATGTCCAATCAAGGCCTACAGGCTCATTATCCAGCGACCCAGCAGTCATTACTCAGCAGGACAGAGCAGATAATGAGGGCCTCAAGGAGAACAACACCTCCGCCTGTGGTTCTGAGGCAGCCACGTTGACCTCTGTTGCTTCTAGTCATTCTGGAAGTAATATTCCACCTAAAGTCTGTCTTTAATTATCAGATACTCTTCTCATGGAGGTTATATTTCTTTCAGTGGGTCCTCCAAACTTAACACATAGATGTACTATTTTGCAAATCTTTTGATGGGTGTTCCAAAATTGTTGCAATTTTGTGTGCCCCCTGATCTGGCACTGCTGTGGTTAAAGTTTAAGTTTAGGCACAAAAACGAATGGCTTGGGTTAAACAAATAGTTCAAGGGTAATGAAAGATTTTGGTTGTTGAGAAATTAACATTAACTAAAACTTACTAACCAAGTTATTATTTGAGGTGAAGGCTTGAAAATTATTAATGTTATTGATCTGCTCCTGGTGGACACTGGTGAAAAAAATGTGTCTATTGTAGCGCAGTTTTCTTTTCTTTTAAGATAAAAAATTTCAGAGATGTTAATTAATGTAGGCAGTTGGTTTTTAAAGGTAAACATGTGTTGATGCAGTAACCACCGTTTGTCATCTAATCATCATTCCTTGGTTTCCTGTTTAGGGGAACCCAGTGCTCCCAAACTGCAGGCCAAGGTGCACAGCCCGGGCAATTCTCTTAAGATCAACTGGATCACGCAAGATAACGGTGGTTCCAAGATTAAACATTACCTGATCAGATACAAGGCTGTGAGTATTTCTGGCAATGGGGGTAACTTTTTGCATTTGATATAAAAACAAAAACAACATAAAAAAAATAATAGCAGTTACAATAAAGTAGTCAAATCTGGCTACGGCTTTGAGCAGGGGTAAATCTACTGGAATCTGTCAAAATATGTGCCTGCTAATGACTCCAAAGCATTTTAAGCCACCTCATCATCCAAGTCATTTCCCCCTTTCAATTTGTATCTTCTACCTCTTTGGAATTAACAGTTGTCACTAGGAAGAAAGGGTGACTGTAATTAGACCAACCAACCCTTACAGCAGACTAGTTTTCCTGCAGTGGCGGTAATATAAAGTTATGTTCTCATGCAGCACTTGTCCACTGAATTATAACTATGTATTCAAAAAGATTCATTACTAACCTGATGGAAAAGATAAATGCTTAAACACCACTTTCATTTATTCTTATAAGATCTACTTGTGTACAATTTGTGCATACTTTAATTGGTGAGTACTTTATACATTTCATTATTTTCTTGTTTTTCCCTCATTATTAACTGTTTCGGACCAGGTTAATCTCTTTGGAACGGAAAAACATGTTGAGAAAGAACATGTACTGCTTTTATGTCAGCTCAAGAACAGTTTGAGAAATCGAGACATTTGTAGATGATCTAAAATGAGCTTTTCCTTTGAGAGTGTTGAATTGTTCCTTTCTAAATCCATTTCTCAGAAGCGTGTATCTGACTGGAAACCAGAGCTCCGCCTTCCCAGTGACAGTACCTATATCGTCCTGAACAGCCTGGAATGGAACACGGAGTATGAGGTTCATGTGGTGGCAGAGAATGAGCAGGGCAAATCTAAGCCTGGCATCCTCACCTTCAAGACAGATACAGAGCCCACAACTGTCCCAGGTACTATTCCCATCATACCTACCCCAAGCATCCACACACACCAGCCACAGTGCACATAGGCTTCTACCGTGACCAGAAAATCTATTATTTGGATCTTTGACTTTTGCTAGGTGCTTATTCAAAGCTTGCTGGCTGCAGGGTCGGTCATGAATAATCTATCTCTGTCTGTCGCATGGCAGAGGTGTATTGTTTTTACTGTCTAAACGACTATGGTTGACTAGTATCTCGTGAGCGGGAGACCAAGGTGGCGCGACTCATATCGTTATAGAATCCAGCACTTAGGTAAGTGGCCAATCAACCAACTCACCCTAACCAAGAGCCGGCTCTCGGGAACAGTTGAACGCGGCGAAATGCACCCCTACTTCAGCACCGGGCCCAATATTAACTGAACCTCCAGAGGGAGGACGGCGCCGACAACGTGAACCGAGTGAAGGCTCTCATCTCGGCCTCCACTATTGCTTATGGCGGAGCCTATGTCTGTAGCGAGGAAAGAAATTCGAAGTACTCTCAGCCAATCACGGAAAGCCCCCAGAACGAGCATGGACACCGAGTTTCCCGTTGGGAATGTCACCCATGCGGGAAATATGCTTTTTCTTTAGTTCCTTCGAGCTTGGTCGGTTAGCTACACGAGTGAACTTAACAAAATTGGCGCCCACTATGGGTCGGAAACTTCCAGCTGTCAATCCGGGCAATTCCATAACCACACCTTCAACCTTCTGAATCATAGGCGGTGTTCGCCTGTCAATGGCCTTACACTGGCCGAAAGAACGTCCAGAATGTGCATCCCGACCGCAACTTTGTTACAACGCAAAAAGTGCCCCAAGTAAACCTATTATAACCGCTGTGTCAAACCAAAAGACCCGCGCCCCGGGTGCACAGTTAGTGGTAACTGTAAGGGCGCTTACATTTCATGAACCTGGTGCTAAACGGCACAGTAGTGTAACTGTAAGGTTTATAATCCAGGCATTATATATAATATCACACAAAGACTTGATCTAATGGTGTATTTTGAAGAGCTACTTTTTGGGAGTTGGGGATTTTTTAAAATGAGATTTACATTTAAGGAACTAAACTAACTTGCCCACAAAGTTTACTATAGTAGATGACCTTAAAATGCCCAGTGCAACTAATCTAACTTTGTTCTACAATAGTTAATAAGCACAGGCTTTGTCCTTGTAGGCCAAAATGGGTTTTTAAATGATAAACCAAAGACTGAACATGGCATGTGTGCACCAAAAGTTTGATGTCAGTAGAAATACACAAGTGACTGCAAGCTGGGTCATTTGAAATCTATTTTCATTTTACCCCCAGCCTACGCTCTTTGTTTCTAGTTCTCAGTCAGTGCCACACTTTTGTTTTCTTTAATAATGTCATCTCCACTAAATCCTCGTTTCCTGGAGGAATGAATTTCTATGCACAGAGCACCTTTTTAAAGCACTGCACTCGCTTCAAAAAATGTAAAGCCCAGGCAGCACAAGATCAAAAGTAGCTAATGAGTCCATATGACATGCAGAGGCATCCTCACTGCATTTCTCCTTGGATATCCGGCTCTTCCAAGTCTCATTACTTCTTATGAGGTGACTTCAACTCCTCAATCTTAATGTCCAATGATGTGAGAACAGACTTCAGTCAGACCCAGAGAAAACAGAGTTTTGTCCATTTATTCCCAAATACATCGTCTACACAGGTGGTCACGGTCGGCCTTTGCTCTGTTGCTGTGTTGTGTGTAGAGTGCACTTTTTAACTTGGGCTGCCTCCCCACTTGAATTAGCTAACAGTTTAAAATTCTTTGACATCTTACACTCTGTCTGTGTTTCTTTTTTTTGTTTCATCCTGTTTTTCTTCCATTGTCACCCTCCCTTTCACTATTCGCCTGCCCTTTTCTTCTTTATGAAAGGAAGTGTTGATTGCCTCAGTCATATTTTCTTTTAACTGTGAAGTGCACACTGTGAAAAATATTTTACCTGAAAAATCGAAATCACTTATAAAATGGCCCAATCTTTAAACTAATGTGCCCGAAAACAGCCCACAAGTCAGAAACACAAATTAAAATCTGTGCCTTGCTATAGATTCAAAAGTACTGACAGAACATTTTTATAAAATAATACAAAAAAATTAAGCCATCAAGTAGTAGGACAATGCTGTAATCATTTCCTACCAGTCAAAGCAGACAACTACACTCATCGGCTAGTTTTTTAAGTTCACTTTGAAAGTCTGAAAGCTGCCCTGTTGCTCTCCCCAAGCTCTCCCCACGCCCTGGAGACCGCCCGGCTTCTGTCAACTCATGTGTTTCGCCTCCACGGGATCCCTGCTGAAGTGGTCTCGACCGAGGCCCACAGTTCACGTCACGTGTTTGGAGGGAGTTCTGCACCTCCTTAGGGGCCCAGGTCAGTCTCCAGTCTCTCGTCAGGTTTTCATCCACAGACCAACGGTCAAGCAGAACGGGCCAACCAAGAACTCAAAGCAGCTCTCCGTTGCTTGACGTCCACTAATCAGACCACCTGGAGCGAGCAACTGACGTGGGTGGAGTATGCTCACAATAGCCATACCTCGTCGGCCACAGGCTTCTCTCCGTTCGAGGCCTCCCTGGGGTACCAACCTCCCCTGTTCCCTGCAATCGAAGGTGAGCACTTTGTACCCTCTGTTCAGCAGCACCTGCGGCGGAGTCGGCGCGCATGGCGGGCCACTAGAGCTGCCCTTCTTCGCACGACGGACCGGAACAAACGGCAGGCAGATCGCCACAGGACCCCGGCCCCGGCCTACTCACCTGGGCAGAAGGTTTGGCTCTCGACCCGGTATGTACCTCTCAGAACAGAATCGCAAAAGCTCTCCCCCACCTTCATTGGACCGTTCGAAGTGGACTCCGTTGTTAACCCCGTTTCTGTGTGTCTCAAGCTTCCCAGGACCATGCGTATCCACAATGTGTTTCATGTTTCCCAACTCAAACCCCACTGGGGAAGATTTTGGATGATGACACATTTCTTGAATTTGTTTGAATTAAACTTGTGACTGAAGTGCAGTCAAAGAGTGATTCAAAAGTACTCTGTGAATAGAATATCAAGTGAACACTTCACCCTGCCCAGGATAGGGTTACTGAATAGAGTGGCCCCATGGATAGGCTCCATCGGACCTGGCCCAGCACAGCCTGAAAAAGGGACATGGGCCCATCCTTGTGTTAGGCCCACCACCCGCAGGAGGTGCCATAGGGGTTGGGTGCAATGTAAGTTGGGCGGCAACCAGGGGCGAAGGCTTTGGCAGACCAATCATTGACAACCGAAACTAGCAATTGGGACTTGGAATGCCTCCTCTCTGGTGGGCATGGAGCTTGAATTACTGTGGGAGGTTGAGAGGTATGGTCTAGATTGGGGATGGGTATCATGATAGCCCTGCAGTGTAGCGAAATGAAGGATGATGATGGCAGCAGCAGCCGTTCTTCTCTGCGTGAGTAGCTTAATGTTGTTGTGTGTAATTTACGTTGAGTAGGCTAACCACGTTATTACATTAATGCATGTAAGGTGAACTAGCAAACATCATCATAGCTACATGCTGCTGTCTTCTTGTTTGATGGCAGATACTCCCTTCACCCTGGCCAAAAAGGCTAAAATGACCAAAGAAAAAGAGGGAAACAGCTAAACATGAGAGGTTTTTGGACAAAGTTTGTGTTTTCCATTGTTTAAGCACTGCTTCCAGCCAAGAGTGATACCATATATGCCCCATAGCTGCAGAAAAGGCTAACATTGTTATCTTTTTACAAAAAACCAGCTGAACATGAGAGGTTTTTGGACCAATTTTGTGTTCTCCATTCTTTAAGCACCGGTTTGAGAACCGTTTGAGCACCGGCACCGTTTCAAAAGTACCGATTTGGCACCGGTATCGGATAAAACCTAAAC
>NW_024583036.1:211600-213868 GCF_018398535.1 Haplochromis burtoni
ATCAAGCAACTTAAAGAAGTCCAGACGCTTTTCTTTGCAAGCTCCTTTGACTACGATGACCTGGATGACTGAGAACATTCGCAGACATAATTTTGAAGCTATCTACATATTTAATTAATCTGAACAATAAACATTAATGCCTGAGTGTAGGGTAGACACTCTGCAACGTTAACATCAGCTAACTTTCAAATCAACAAAACACACTGTCCATAAAGAGGCCATTGTGGTTTCTGTGTACTTACAAGCAGACAGTGTTGAATTTTTAACCTTTTGATAGAGAAGGAAAAGGCGTTAATCAAATAGCAAGCAATAAGAAAAATCTGGGGGATAAAAATGGACCATTTCTAGTTTGAATCAGGTGAACAAATGGACCTTACAAGGACAAGAACAATGAGTGTTTACTTTTTGAAGTTGGAAAAAGGACCATTCATAATCAACAGCAGGCACAGCAGTGGTGCACATTGCCACACACCTTTAAAAACGTTACCATTAATATTAAACAAAAGTTTAATGTGACCAGTCATATTGCATCTGGTTAACAGAGGAGTCACCTAAATATTACACTATTAACCCAGTGCTTTCCTCTCATGATGTTGAGAGTGGGCAGTAGTGAGTGAACACAGTAGTGTTCAGTACACATGCTTCTTTGGATTTAAAGAAATGTATCTATTCAAGTGTCCATGGAGCATTGTGAAAGTGACATTCCAACAAAAGCAATTTAAGGATGTTCATTGTCATAGATGTGGTGTCTCAGTGAAAACCCTAAAAAGTTACTGACACATAAAGAAGGCCTACGCAACAATGAAGCACAATCGGAGTGCCCATGTCGTGAAGTAGGTTGCAAGTCTCACTTGAGAAATTACAGTGCTTTTAAGTGTCTTGTTTATCATCATCTTGTGCCACAACAATCACAAATGTTTGAAGTTACTCTTTATAGTCACATAAAAAGGACAAGAACACTGTTGTCCCTATTATTAACTTTAAGGTGATCCCTCAGTGTTCTCTCTCTATTATCCTTTGGTGTAATTTGTTCTGTAAACTTGTTAGTCAATTGTCTCCTCTGTTATGCATTTAGCCTATATTATTTTGTTTCATTGTCTTGAATAGTTTCAGCTGTGCCCTTTTCTGCAGTTGTGTCCACTTCCACTAACTATCTAGCATTTATAATCTATTTCCTTTGTTCTTTCTCAGATACTTTGGTTAAGTTCCCTCATGTGCTCCTTGTTCTCTGAAGAATTTTGGATTTGCTTTTTACTTTTCTGTCTATGGATTTCCAGATACTATCTAACTGAAAGTTAGATTACAGTTTAAACCTGGATAATATACAATTTTATTAAATTAAATAAAAGTAAATACATCACAGTTTAAAAACCTAGTAATAACAGAACTTTTTGACAATTTTAGACCCCATTGAATTGTATCACAGTGGTGTTTGGCCATATTATCAAGGAATTCCATCGTTCTTACATGTGAATAGATTTTATTTAATATAAAAACTTAAATTTTAACTACAACATTTTTTGTAAAAACACAACAGATGGCAAATTTACATTATTTTTCCAGTCCTTTTTAAACAGTGATGGAAAAAATGGTATTTGTCTAGCAATTAGTTTTAAGAAGTTCAGACACAGGAAATAAGCACTACTTATCATGTAGACATTAATGTGTGACAGACAGTTATACCAGGCTGGTTGTGTTGATTAACAAAGACTAAAAACACTTTTTAAAAAATCTGTTATGTGAATATGACAACATTTCCTGTTTAAACTTGTTTTATCTAAAGTTTTATAACTACAGCAACAAATCATCTCCATTTACACATCAAATAGAAACATGAATCACTTGTAATGATTAGAAACTTGATAGAATTTCAAATCTAGTTTGGGGAGTCATTCAGTGAGAAACAGTGAAATGATTTTCCATGTGAAAAGGTGGACAGCAGAAACAGAAAGAAGCAGTGAAACTAAAAGAGAAACAAAGAGCTTTGGAACAACGAGGCAGCAGGAGGACAGCTGCAGTTTAACAGCTTCAACTCACTGACAGGAAACAACATTAGAAATATCATCATCCTCAACTCATCTGCTGCACTGACACTGACACCTTCAACGGACACACCTTCAGTTTATCATAAGTGTTAATGAATGCAAACATCCTGTGAGTGAAAGTGTGTGTGAAGGTGTGTATGTGTGTGTTAGTATCAGGATCAGAGAACGACAGCTTTCCTCTGTTCCAGTCCAGATTCACTCTGATCCTCTGGAGCTTCTTCTG
>NW_024583036.1:215189-224456 GCF_018398535.1 Haplochromis burtoni
GTGTTGGAGTTTTCCACTTTTCTCTCCTGTAGCTGGACTCACTCAGAGGAAGCTGCTAGTTTGGTCTGAGCTCAGTCTGATCGTCTGTGCGTCTCTCTTTACCGATGAAATAGAACAGCTTGTTTCCTGGTTAGTTTCAAATGAGTCAGGATGAGGAGGGGAGGTTAATTCAGTTTCCTTTCTCAAATACTCTCGCTTTACAGAGAAACGAAGGTGTGTTTCATTCCAAAGTTCAGCCGTTTACCTGCTGGCAGCTGTAAAACAGGTCACAGCATGAAGCTCAGAAAAGAAAGTGTGATTCAGTCGTGGAGGTGTTTGTGAGGTTTCATTTTGAAAGTGCTTGAGGGTCTTCAAGTTTAAAAAACAATGGAGTTTGTTCTTTCTTTTCCACATACCTCAGGAGTGTACTGCAGGAACATATACACAGGGAATTTTGTGTGTTTATTGGTAAAAACAACAGTTTTCAGCTCATTAGTAATAAATCTTGTGAACTTGTTTCTCCGTAAGGTTGCACTGTTTATAGTGTCTATACTAGGGTGCTGGAAAACAAAGTATGTCCATATTGAAATAATTCCACCCTTTGTCAATACTTTCAAGGAAAGAAGACTAATTATACCAAAAATATTTGTCAGTTTATTAGTAACTGCACTGTATCTTAAAGTCAAGATGAGTGATATTTCTCTTCACATATTAATCACACATTACTGATTCAGGTTGTGCTACATTATAGCACGTTAACAGAGTCTGTTTGTTTCAGAGAGAGGATGAATTCAGTGAGTAAACTCTGACCTGGATAGAAAAAGATTTACAAATGATTCGTGTAAAGCTACTGTTTTGAATTTTCAGAACAAAGCTCAAGAGAAGAAAGACATTAAAGACAAAAGAAGATACTTTAGATGTTCAGATGTCATTCTGAATCCTGAAGTATGAGAATGTTCAAGCATCTACAAAGGGGAAGAGATTCAATGCGTTCAGTCAACTTAATAAAAATTGAAACTTTTTATTTAATGAACAGAAAGAATACCTTTTCAGTACGTATATAAGATCAAAATAATCAGAGCATTGGAAAGTGAAGTGTCTTTTTTTGCATGTAATGAACACTTTAATTAAATCATTGCGAAACTGATAAATTATTAAATAAATGTAAAGATTCTCACAAAGCGAACAGTTCCTGCTGGCTCCTTCTGTCTGTTTTCTGTTTATGATGATAATTCCTCTTGAAAAGGAAGAGGAATTAGTATAGTCTGAATTTTCATTAAGCCTTAAAAAGTGCTTTAACATATGTGAAAAACTGAGAGAATTGTTAGGAATAGCTTTTTGACTTTACTATAATCCCTCCACCACTGATCCCACTGATAGTTTGGTCATGTTGTCTGACATGATCAAAGGAGCAAAATTAAAATTTCATGTTAAAAACTTTTAACACCCTGGACTCGCTTGTTGCGGAGTCGTGGCTGATATTAGCCTGATGTACCTAATAAGAAACAGTACCACCCCACACAAGGTTACAGCATTGTTACATTTCCCGTTGACCTTGGGGTTGACATCACTGGCATTAAACCTTGTCCAAGGTTTTTAATAGAACGATCTATGGTATTGCATTGCCTTATCTCAAGTTATCGCATTCACTAACTTATGTGTCCATGGGGATGGGTGTCCAAATTGCACACCCATCCCCCCTCTGCTTTGAAGCAAGACCTGGCATGACAGTGCATTTATGACCCAATTGTTTAGCTGAGCATAAAATACAAGTATGCACACTACAGCCTGTGCATACTTATAGTTGTAGCATATTCATAACATACCTTCATATTGTGTACATTGTAACATATCCATAATAGACCCACATTTTGTACCCTTATACCTTTAATAGACCAATTTTTGTAATATATCTATATTATTGCCCAAGCACTTTCTAATTTCCTCTCAAACTCGTGAGTGAGGGAGGGGGCTGAGTAGGCTAGGCCAGATGGCTCCTGGCCTAAGTCGGGCAATGGGAGTATGTGGTGGGAGTGTGTTTGTGGCTATCTTCACTTTTTTATTATTACTATTGTAAATATATAAATTCCTGCACTCTCTGTAAGGCATTACCCACGACCTTTAGTACTTTTTTGTTTTAACTGTGTCGTTTATTTGTTATGTATTGTAGACTGCTATTCTTAGTCTTGATCGTTCTGTTGTAACACAAAAATTTCCGTTGTGGGATCGAATTACCATGGAAAAAATAACTATGTACTTGATTTTTCAAACTGCATTTTACCTTATTTTTTGTTGAATAAATAATGACACAGTATAATATGTTGTGTTCTTTTGTTTTGTTTTTTATTATGTCCTGATATATAAAACTTTAAAACTGAAAGAGTATCTTTTTAGACATCATGTTTAGGCACTGGGTAAATCTAACTTTTGGGTTTTTTGTTTTTTTTTCTAGCTGCAGAGAGGTTCATCATCATCATCATCATCATCATTCTAATCCACAGTAAAAAATCTGATGGCTAACACGGGGGGTTCTCAAGCAGAACTGATGACAATGCAGGGTTTAAGATCTAGTTTCTTGAACATAATGTCCATGTGAGACTGGTCCCTTTCAGAGACTCATTACTGTTGATCAGCCACTCAAGTGGTCACTTTTTTTTTCATGTTTGTTCATGTCACCATGGATTATTCTTCAGATTTATATGGTGTTTGACACAAAAAGCAGAAGATTTCAACACAGCTTTATATGCAATTTGGAGATATGTTTAAATGAGCACTAAAATCTTCTAGTCAGATGTTCTTAGTTCATCCAAGGTCTCGGCTGAAGTTCAGAGGTGATCATGCCTTTGCAACTGTAGCACCTAGACTCTGGAATAACCTTCCTATTGATATTCGTACTTCCGAGTCTATTCAGTTTTTTAAATTATGTCTTAAAACTCCCCTTTCTACTTTGGCTTTTGAATCAAATAAATTTGACTATCATCCAACTTGCTTTTTATATTTGTCACCTGTGCTGTTTGTTGGTCTGTTTACTAATGTTTTGAATTTAACTTTTTATTCTCTTTTTAGCTGATTGTAAAGCACTTTGGTCAACACTGTTGTTTTCAAAATGTGCTATAGAAATAAATTTTGATTTGAAATGCGAAAAGCTTTTTCCCCTCAGCCATAAAAGGCTAATGGGGTATTGGGAAATGGGGGAACCTAAGTTTGTGAATGTGCTGACCTGATAATTTTCTAATAATTATGAAGATTAAAGTATGTTTAAAGGGCTACCAGATTATAAGGCACACTGTGGATGAATGGGTCTGTATTTATACATAAGGCGCACTGGATTATAAGGCGCATTAAGCGAAACAAAAGAGTCAGATACAATAAGTCAAACTTTACTCATTCTTCTTGCTTCTTCTACCATTGCTTCATTAATGACTAACTTCCTATTGTTCTCCTGACTGAAGTTTGGTCCGTTTACAGCATCCTGCCATGCGATTGCATTTGTCCCTAACCATCGGAAAACCTCCCATTAACTTTTATCAAGTGGAAAAAAGTTAGCATTCATCCTCCAGCTTCACTGTGTTATGGCTGTGTAGCTAGCAATCACGTAGCACATCATTATATATCAGCTAGCCCAACTTCAGTAACCCTACAAACATCAATGCTATTTAGTTTTCTGTATTTATTTATGTTGGAAGTGATAGCAAAGCCGTACGTTTAAATTTTTTTCAGAAATCTCTCAGTCAAAACATGGTATATCATGTTTAGGTGTAAGCTATGGCCGGGAAATGATTTTTCAGGCAACTCATTCAAAGCCCATGGGCAGACACATGGTGATGCGAAAAAACTCTGGAGCGGATAATGGCCCGATTCTATTGGCCTGGCATCTGGACGTGCGCCGCCAATGCTCGTTGCGTCTGGAGTGTCAGCTGGTTAGCCAGCCGGCCATCCTGAAGGCGCCTTTGCACCTGTTACCCCTCATTGATGTCCTGTTTGACCGTATCGGTATGGACCTCATTGGGCCATTTCACTGGAGTGCACGCGGGTATCGCTTCGTATTAGTCCTGGTGGATTATGCGACACGATATCCGGAAGCAATGCCACTGAGCATCATTTCCGCGAGAAGTGTGGCACAGGCACTGTTTCAGGTTGTCTCCCGGGTTGGTATTCCGAAAGAAATACTGATCGACCAGGGCACATCGTTCATGTCTCGCACACTGAGGGAACTGTACGGGTATTAACGCTGTTCGGATCAGCATCTACCACTCTCAGACCGACGGGTTGGTGGAGCGGCTGAATAAAACCCTGAAGTCCATGATCTGTAAGTTCATTCACGAGGATGAACGCAATTGGGATCGCTGGTTAGACCCTCTGTTGTTCGCAGTGCGGGAGGTGCCCCAGGCCTCCACAGGATTTTCTCCCTTTGAACTGTTGTACGGCAGAAAGCTGCGGGGGGTGCTCGACCTGATTAAGGAAAACTGGGAGGAGGGTCCAAGCCCTGCGAAAAGTGAAGTTCAGTACGTGCTGGACCTGAGAGCAAAGCTACACACACTCTCACAGGAGAATTTGCTCCAGGCCCAGTAGCGGCAGCAACACCTGTACAACAGAACTCAGGCAATTTTCACCGGGAGATAAAGTGCTTGCGTTACTTCCTTATTCCAGCTCTAAATTACTCCCCAAGTGGCAAGAGCCCTTTGTGGTCACACAACGAGTGGGGGACATTGATTATGAGGTAGTACGATCGGACAGGGGCGGAGCCACGCAGATTTACCACCTCAACCTCTTCAAAGCCTGGAGGGAGGCGGAGACTGCTTCTCTGGAGAGCCTGGTAAGGGAGAGAGCTGAGTTGGGGCCGGAAGTGCCAAAATCTAACATCCCCACTTCCCTCCATTGTAGTGACCATCTTTCACAGGCCCAGAGGGCGGATGTTGCTGCATTGCAACAGCGCTTTGACGACGTGTTCTCCCCCTTACTCAGCCGTACTTCTCTCATAGAGCACCATTTTGAGATGCAGCCTGGCGTGATGGTGCGTTCACGGCCCTACAGGCTGCCAGAACATAAAAGACAAATTGTGCTCCGGGAACTGAAGGAAATGCTGAGGTTGGGAGTAACAGAAGAGTCACACAGTGCTTGGTGTAGCCCCATTATTCTTGTGGTGAAGAAAGATGGGTCTATATGGTTCTGTGTTGATTATCACAGGGTGAATTAGGTGTCACATTTCGATGCTTATCCCATGCTCCAGGTCAACAAGCTCCTGGACCGGTTGGGTACCGCTCGCTTTTTCACAACACTGGATTAACCAAGGGCTAGTGGCAGATTCCCTTGTCAGCAGAGTCCAAGGAAAAGACAGCCTTCTCCACCCCGTACGGTTTGTACCAATTCGTTACGCTTCCATTCGGCTTGTTCGGGGCCCCTGCCACCTTTCAGCGCCTCATGGACCGGGTGGTGCGGCCCCACGCTGCCTATGCTGCTGCCTATCTAGATGATGTCATCATCTACAGTGACACGTGGGCGGAGCATGTGTGGCGTGGGGCTGCGGTGTTGGAGTCTCTGAGGCAGGCTCACGGCCAACCTGAAGAAGTGTGCGGTTGGGCGGAGGGAGGTACTGTATTTGGGGTACCACTTCGGGGGCGGGCAGGTGCAGCCTCAAGTGGAGAAGACGGCGGTGATTGCATCATGCCCGCGCCCCAAGACAAAAAAGGAGGTGAGTCAGTTTCTGGGGCTGGCCGGTGGTTCGTACCAGGGTTCGCGGACCTGACCAGCCATTTAACTGATCTCACCCACAAGGGTGCCCCGGATCTGGTCCAGTTGTGCCAGGCGGCGTTTGTGCAGGTGAAATGGGCTCTCTGTGGAGAGCCGCTGCTGTTCACGCCTAACTTCTCCCTCCCTTTTTGTCTGCAGACTGACGCATCAAACAGAGGGCTGGGGGCCGTTTTGTCCCAGCAGGTAGGGGGAGCTGACCGGCCGGTCGTCTACATCAGCCGGAAGCTAGCGCAAGTCACGGTATATTACCATGGAGAAGGAGTGCCTGGCGATCCGGTGGGCGGTCGACTCCCTTCGCTACTACCTCCTGGGATGCCCACTCACCCCCTGCTCAGACCATGTCCCGCTGCAGTGGCTCCACCATATAAAGGATGTCAATTCCCGGATCACTTGGTGGTATCTGACTCTGCAGCCCTTTAAGTATAACGTGATCCATAGGCCGGGCACGCAGATGGTCGTGGTCAATTTCCTCTCCCACTCGAGCGGGGGGGGCAATAAGGTTTGGCCAGATGGCCCTGGCCCCAGTCGGGCGGTGGGGATGTGTGGCGTTGGTGTGGTCTCTGGCCGGCTGCAGATGAGGGGTGATGCAATGAGCTCCCAAGGCGGCGCAGGGGTGGGGTTGAACAGGTGTGCTGGGATGTGAGTGTGATGATGTCTCTTTATATGTTCACAGTGACAGTCGGAGGGAGAGAGCAGACGTGACAGTGGAGCGGGAGTGTCTGTGTCCCAGTATAACAAAAACCACATTATAATCACAGTTGAAAATAAAGTAGTGCTGTCAGTACGTTCGTGTCCTGCCTATGATTAACGGGTCCAATGTTACAGACACATTTATTTCATTTTTCAAATCTCCGTTTTCAAAAATACCCGTGTACGTGTGGACGTAGCCTTGGTGTTGTTGAATGTTTCCCCGGTCATGTCTCTGTTTGTCTCTCTCACCCCTTGCCCTCCCTCCTCCCTTGCTCTCTCACCCTCTCTCATCATGCTCTTTCGTCCTGCTCTCTTGCCCTCTCTGACATCCCTCGCTCTCTATGTTCCCCGGGTTGTGTCAGATCCTTTCTCAGTTTGTGTGTTCCTGTATTTCCTTTATCCCTTTAATAGTCTCTTGCCTGGTGTGCATCATATTCAGTTTTTATGTCCCCTGTCTTGTTTGTGAGATTGTGTCCAGCTGTGCTTCCCAGGTGTCTCCTCTTAGCCATGATTCCCTCGTTTGCCCTTGTGTGTATTTATGTCTGCATCTACCTCTGTCTTCAATCAGTCTCCCTCATTCCCTGCCTGTGTGTTCCACCTGTTTATATAGTTTTCCTACGCATTCCAGTTTAGGCAAAACACCAAAAAAGCTGTTTTCGAGTTAAGTCCTGTGTATGAGTCTGCATTTTGGGCCCTCAATCCTGCCTGCTTCACATCACCAAATGACACTCTGTTTATAAAAGTCTTATCTCTGATTCTATGTGTATTACTCAGCAAGCAGTGCAGAGTTTAAATGGCGCTGATGGGGGCTCCATCAAAGTCTGGGTTTTTTCCTTGCCTTCTCTGATAAGAGCTGGGGGCCTGAGTAGTGATTTTAAAATAGTTTAAACTTAAAAATCATGTCATTGCATTTTGTTCTTTTCAGTCTCATTCTTAATATAGAAAATTCCATTACATATGAACATTTAGTCACATATGGGTAGGCTTCGCTTCATGTGTCATCCATTTTATGCTATTTTACTTCAATTTCATTAGTACATTCTTGTGTACTCATTCAGTTCAACAGTATCCCTTTTAAACCAAATACTTTCATATCTTTAAAACTGTGTTTGTCAATCACAATTTACTCAAAACAATTTCTTTTTACTAAATTGTACACCTTAAAAGTCAGAGACTCAGAAATCAGTGTGTGTGTCTGCTCTCTCTCATGCACTTCCTTACATGCACACACACACACACACACACACACACACCTTTACCTTATGTCTTTTGTTTAAGAACAAAGAATAAAGTTACTGTTAGTAAAAGCACACAAAGAAACTCTATTATAGCACACTATAATCACATATAACAGTGGTCCCCAACCCCCGGGCCTCGGACCGGTACCAGTCCGTGAGTCGTTTGGTACCGGGCCGCGAGAGTTGAGGCTCAGGTGCGAAATGTATAGTTTTCAGGGTTTTTATCAGTTTTCAGCGTTATTTTGTTATCATTTTGATTGTTAACTCAGTTTTCCTGGGACTTTTCACGTGTGTTATGAATAAATCTTCTTTTTTTCGGTACCGGTACTAGTTTTATTTTGTTGTATTTATCCGCGACACATTAAAAGCCGGTCCATGAAAATATTGTCGGGCATAAACCGGTCCGTGGCGCAAAAAAGGTTGGAGACCACTAACATATAAGACTGGAGGTTGTGCCTTTTTACCCTATTTTGGACGTAATGAAATTTCAATCTCTCTATGTCCCAGTGATTAAAATACAATCAATATAATTTATTATACTTTTTATATACTAATATATATATATATATATATTTGCATTCAAATAATGAAATACTTTAGTAATGTCTAAATGACTAAAACAATTAAAAATAAATTCAATTTACTAATGCGTCCAATTCATTATTAAAGTGCAAAATGTTTTATTTGATAGATTTGACCATAATTACTCCATAATGAATAATGATTACAGTATTTAAGCTTTTGATTTTTAGATAGATCAACATTTACAAATACCAGAAAAGATATGTGTAACAATGACCATGGATAGCTGACTATAATGTGAGCCGCACCACATACAGGATGGAATCATTGCCTTTATTAGTAAATACATGCGTTGCCTTTAAAATTCACACCTTTAATTTTGATACACGCCCTGCAACAACTGCCTTACAGCAAGATTAGTTTAAACTTTTATTTTTAAATATTTTTAACAACAAAGATAGCTTATTGACATGTAGCAATCCTGCATTACAGTAGTATTATGATGTTAGTGAACAAAATAAAACTAATGTTTTACTCAGTGCAACTTTTTCAGTGTTCATGTTGATTAAAATTTACAGGATTGTATGTGGAATCAATCCATCCATTTGCTTCTGCTTATCCTTTTCAGGGTCGCGGGGGGCGCTGGAGCCTATCCCAGCTGCCATAGGGTGAGAGGCAGGGTAGGTCGCCAGTCTGTCACAGGGCTAACACACAGGGACAGACAACCATTCACACTCTCATTCACTCCCGCATTCACACCTATGAGCAATTTGGATTAACCAATTAACCTATCTCCATAGACTGCATGTCTTTCCTCCCTTTGGGAGGAACAAATTGTTGTTGTCCTTATATTAATAAGTGACAGTCGGAGGGAGAGAGCAGACGTGACAGTGGAGCGGGAGTGTCTGTGTCCCAGTATAACGAAAACCACATTATAATCACAGTTGAAAATAAAGTAGTGCTGTCAGTACGTTCGTGTCCTGCCTATGATAAACGGGTCCAATGTTACAGACACATTTATTTCATTTTTCAAATCTCCGTTTTCAAAAATACCCGTGTACGTGTGGACGTAGCCTTGGTGTTGTTG
>NW_024583036.1:224476-225404 GCF_018398535.1 Haplochromis burtoni
TATGGAAACATCCTGTGAGTGAAAGTGTGTGTGAAGGTGTGTATGTGTGTGTTAGTATCAGGATCAGAGAACAACAGCTTTCCTCTGTTCCAGTCCAGATTCACTCTGATCCTCTGGAGCTTCTTCAGAACAGAGAGAGCAGTAACAGGAGCTGATGGTGAGCGTGCTGAGTACTTACCTAAACTGAAACCGATTTTCCATATTCCAGATCTTATCAGTCCCTTCCTCTGCACAGACTCTGCTAACACACCCAGTCCCCACACTATACTGTCTCCAACTTCAACATCCCAGCTGTGAGTCCCTGAGTTAAAGCCCTCAGAGCCCAGGACAGAGCTGTATGAATCAATCCTCTCTGGATTATCAGGAAGCTGCTGCTTCTCTCCTCCTCGTCTCACACTGGTCAGATCTTCACATCGTCACATCGTCACATCGCTATGCTAACAACACATTTGAGCTACTCACCTCCTTCCTCCTGTGCTGAATCATAGGCTGTGTCCCAATTCAGGGTCTGCACGCTTGAAGTACGCATTTCAAGTGCGGCCGGTTAGGTCACCGCCACACGACGATGGCTTTCCCAATTCGAAGTGTACTTCAAATGCATACTCCAAATGCGCCGTCGATTTCCCCAAATATCAAGCGTGGTCCGGTGCATAATTTTGCCGCAAAATACGGCAGAAGGGAGCAGCCGAAGAGGTTTTTGTTTTTTTTCCCCCAAACTTTATTGAACTTATAAAGTGAACAGTCAGTCATTCCAGTTCAGTTTGTACAGTACATACATACAAGGCAAATAAGAGTAACAATATACAGTACAATGAAATAAGAAGGATAAATAAACAAAGGATAAAAAAAAGAAAAGGGGTGTCTGTAGCTCAGGTGGCAGAGCAGATCAGCCACTAATCAGAAGGTCAGTGGTTCAATCCCAGGCTGC
>NW_024583037.1:0-32416 GCF_018398535.1 Haplochromis burtoni
AACAGCTCATCAAGCTTAAACGTGCTGCTGTTGTTTATCCGCTGGTCTCCTCTTTCTAGCGCAAAGTGGGCGATAAACAAACAAGAAAGACGGGACTTGCGACAGAAAAGCCGATCAGCTGATCATTGATCAGTTTCATGTTTGAAGTAATAACAGGAGAGGGAGGGGGAGTGAATGAGAGAAGTAGATGCAACTGCGCAGCAAAGACAGAATAACTCCAGCTTTGTGTCTACTTTTTAATTCTAACTGAAGTACGAGACAAATCGCTTCCTTTTCACTTCAATATGGAACTGCGATGGCCAGTCCATCTGTGGCTCAATATATCAGTTGTTAACTTAACGTGGAAATACTATGCAAACATTCAGGGATGAACTTACACACTTGTTTTACTTCTCTGGGATAGTTTTCGCTGAGATGAAATGCCGCGGTTAGGAAGCATGTAGCGAGGCTCCAAATGCTCCAACAGACCACCGACAGGTCTCGCAGACAACAGTCGCTCTATCATGTGACACATACTGCTCCGATGCGCCGAGCTGGGTTACGCCAAGTAGCATGTTTTGTGAAGTGATTCTGTGATACTTCGGATCGGATTACATTTTTTATTTCTCTCCGATATCCGATCCAGTAATTTAGGTCAGTATCGGACCGATACCGATACATAATATCGGATCGGTCCATCTCTACCTGACACATAAGGGATCACTAACGTTTGTCGCTAAGGGAGCAGTTGTTCTTCTCTCCTGGATCGGCTGGAACTTTCTTTAGCCGCCTTCCCAGCTTTGACAAATGTCATACTGGCATAACCACATTTACTCAGAGCCTTCTTGATGTGATGTTCTTCTGCTTCCCTGTTCGCTCTATTTTGTACCATCCTGATCACACCCAGTTTGTGCTCTAGCAGATGATCAAACCTTAACCTCCTAATACCCGAACTCTTTCATGGCATGCATTTTTAATTTCTCTTGGCTTTTGTGGCTGTTTGGGACCTGATGAATTTAAAAACAAAGAATTACCAGATTTTTTTTTTACCTGATTTTTGATTATGAGAAAAATGAGATTCAAATAGGACAATTGTTTTAAATTTCGATAGAACAGTGGCAGTATAATGTCCTCGTAAGTGGATATCAGGCCCTTGTAGAGCAAAATCTCGTATTTTGGTCTAGACAACCCAAAATGTGATGTCCACATATTTGGACGCCAGGTCCTAGGAGGTTAAATACTGTTCCGTATGTGTAGGTTTATGGTACACATCAATTTTTCAATGTCCCCCATTACTGATGGAAATCTCACAGTCTTAGAAGGCTAACCTGCCACTTTCCTTATCCTCCCTGGTGGACATGATGTATTTGTCTAACTAGTTAATGTGATCAGTGAATTGTGGTCCATCCTGAAATTTGACTTCCACCCAGGTGTCATCCACATATCAGAACCAATGACTTGTGGTCTAAGGAGCTTGGAAAGAAAAGTGTCTGCACTTCTTTAAGTTGCTTGAAGATGTTTCACCTCTCATCCAAGAAGCTTCTTCAGTTCAAGGTCACCTTCACCCGTCTTCACACCTTGGCTTGTGTGAATAGGTAGAGGATCATTAGCGGGTCCATTGTTCCTCTTGAGGTTACACATCCACAGGGCTTAAATCTGGGACTCTCCACCACTTGACCCTTGAACTGAAGAAACAATGCCCTGGATGACTGAGAAGCTTCACAGACAATGACTTGGTGGTGTTACAGGGTAGAAAAACAAAGCCCTCTTTCTTAACAACTCAAAATCAAAACTCCCATGTGCCTACTTTGTGTAAATGTTGAAACATGATAGGCTTGTGTGACCTTAGATTCACCAGCTGTCCCCACCTTTCTTCCTCCAGTGTTATTTGAATGTCAAATTGTTTCATGGCTTTGTTTACCCTGTAATCCTTTGGTGGTAAAAAAGATCATTTATCTACCTCAATTCCTCTTAAGTATTTGCATTTAAACAGACATGCCTTAACGTGCCTTGGCAACACTCCACTTTCTGTGACTCATAATAAAGCAACTGAACAAAGAAAGTAAGAAAAGTGGGACCCACATGAACAAACATAATAAACGAATCAAAATTACTTCGTGTGCATGCTTCATTCTACTCCAATGTAGTGTACAATTTTATTTCATGGGGGGGGGGGCATTTGGGGGGGAGTTACTAAAACATTGGGGTGGCACACAGAAAACAGAATTTCCAGTTTTATTATGCTGTTGTCAAATATAGGTTACTTATAATATATGGCAAAAACGAAAGAAAGAAAAGAATTATATCCCTAATTAATGTTTTTCTGTTAAAGCTGATATCACTGAAAATGGGTACATATGAAAACCGAATAAGAAATCCATAATAATCTTTTTGAAATAAGAAGTTAATGTTTTCAATTCATAGTAGGGTGACTTCCTCTCTCTTGTGCTCACATTTCTTAAAATTATTTTGCCAGGAGGTGGGGCACTGGGGGAACCAGCAAATCTTGGGAGTGCCCCTGGGCTGAAAACGCTGGAGACTATAATCATAACTATAATATTAATAACTATGCCAATAATAATAATGAGACAAAAGTTCAGATTAGCTTTCACTGGCAGAGACAGCTCTTAAAGTAAATTAATAAAAGATGCTCAAATTGCAGACTCTTATAGATTGGAAAAGTCAAATTATTATTGTATATGTTGTGTGCTAATGGTCTGAATTTAATCATTAAATTATTGCTATCAGATCCCTAAGATGCTGACTACATGGCATAAATGAAATAAGTGCTTTTGTATAGGTAGCTGCTGTTCACATCTGTGCAAACACAGGTGCTTGGTTCAATAAATTCCTGCACCTACTTCCCATTTCCTAAAATATAATGTAAAATATAAAGAAATGTGAGGTGGCTCAAAACATTTAAAAAACACTGTATCTGTAAATTTTAACCAGACAGAAAAACGTTTAAACACTTTAAAAACACAAGAAAAAAATGGTTACTAAAATCATCTGCCTGTTGATTTCTTTGCATTTCCTGATGTTTCCTTCTTCGAGGGTCCCATACAAAGGTAACAAAAAATATTATTTCTCGAGGAAACGAATAAAAGAGATTTATTTTTATTTTTAACAAGCTTAAGATTGTTTAACTTGATAAGACAGAAATAGGAAAAAATACACCAGAGATTAAAATATGATAAATATCCAAGCTAACATGGGCCCTGTGCTTGGGTCTAACTATATTTTCAACAGTTATGCTGCACAATTAACATTTAAACAGACACATTTTTACAACTGAGTATAAATGAACTTTGATATTGCTGCAGGAGAAATAACAATTAAATTTTTCTTTTTGTTTTGCTTGTTTTTGATTTAATCAACATAGACATTTTTTATTTACACATCAAAACAAAAAGTTGAAATAGAATTCTTTCAAAAAAAAATCTAGCTTACATAATTTTTTGACAGGATAGAAATGAAACAGGCGATATAAATAACCAAACTGTACTAACTACAATAAACAAAAATGTTATTAAAATTCATTTTGCAAAGTAAACAACTTCAGTAGCAAATAAAATTGAGTCTCTCCACACAATCATGCGCCTCCCAAACACCTTGAGTCCCTCCTGTCACTTGTAGGGCTCCACACTTCATCTTGGGGTGCGGACACAATGGTTTTCCCCCATCACCCCAGGCCTCGTAGCCCATCTCCTGTTTGTCCACCCACAGCCACTCTCTGGACAAGAAGCGCAAGCCAATCCAGACATGTTCAGTGGTGTTATGTTTCTTCAGCTCTTTCTGGATCAGCATCATCTCGGTCTCTGATGCCACACTGGCCAGGTCGTTATGGTGCTCCCTGCAGTTTTTTTTTTAGTTGCCACCACTGGCCAGTAGCAGAAAAAGTGTTCCTTACCACCTCCGTCTGAATCATGCCACCTGTTTTTCTCAGTATAGCCATAATTGTCATTACTCTTATTGTCAGGTTGTTTAACTTCCCAGAAAAACCTGGACACCTCTCCACCTCCTGACCACAACCATTTGTTTTTGTCTGAGGACCTCCTTATCAGTCCTATCCAGATCTTTTCAGTTGTGCCACCGGAGAGCTCCTGAAGTATGTGGATGTCGCACTCATTATTAACAGGAGCCAGGTCTGTATGGTGCTGGCAACAGTAATCTAAAGCCTATTTCCAGCTGTATTTCTCCTCAATGTAAACATACTTGGTAAAAGTTCCAGACAAGCTCAGCAGGAGCAGGATGCAGGGAAAAATTGGATTCATTGCTGTCTTGCTTCAAAGAGTTCTCAAGAGCAACAAAGATACAGAGAGGTTTGATGATATCTGCTGGAGCTTTGACTTTTTATGTTTGTCTGTCAAAACGTATTTGCATAGGGCAGTACTTTCATTCATTGAATCAGTCAGCATCCAGTACAGCTGTTGCACAGTTGCTGTTTCCTTTTACTTTATTACCATTTTTTTTAAATAACATGTATTTTCTTTTGAAATCAGCTGACTGAAAAAATGATGAAAACAGTTCATTGTTCTCTACACTGCAGCAGGTATAAAAACTTCTAGTCAAAATGCAGGCAAACAAGTTTGTAAATGTGCTGCTGTGAAATAAAGATTACTTGATGATTAAACATAAGTTAAATGTTTAGCCTAATTGTTTCTTCAAGAAATTTTACTTTAAGTAGAATTTTAGATTCAGGTCATTTTTCTTGCTTTTCTGGTTAATATGGAAGTGAATGCCAAATGACCTATGGCATCGCCTGCAGTTACAAAAGACTCTAAGCAAAGTAAATTACCTTCATTTATAATTACAAAAAAAAAACCACTCACAAAAATGTCTCTTAACAAGGTTGACATGCTTCGGTGATTTTGTTGATGGTGACCTTTGGCGGACTCCTAGATTTAAAAACAAGGTATGATGAGTGGAAACCCAGAGCAGATATAAACAGATGTAATCTACTGGAACAGAGCATGCTAAACAAATTATTGATTTGTTTAAAGTACAACAACCATTTCGTCCAAACCAGGTCTCAGCAGACCGAGTGGCTCAATTTTTTGCATTACTAGATGAGGACTTTTTTCAATGAGCCATATTTTCACAGAAACCTGATAAAAGAAGGAAAAACAAAATGTAACAATCATATAGATATTCAAAATAATATAAATAAATTTACAGTATATTGTCTGAACCAAGCTCATATATGAAAAAGGTTGGTTACTAAGATACTAAGGTCACTTGAACACATAAAAAAGGAAGAACTTCAGGTACTCAAGAGTCTCTGTATACAGCTCAGCAGCTACAGACACGGCACAAGAATAACCGGCTTTAACAAAGTCAAAGGACAAACATGGCTTTGTTTCTGCAATCAGAATAATGTGCAAATAACTTAAACACAATAGAATAACGAGTCAGGTTCCCATCAAAAAACCTGATCTCCAGGGCAAGACATAAATTTCGGATCTCATTAGACTGATGGATGGAAAGATAGATATGTCAACTTGGTGTTATGATTGTGCTAATTCATTAAAAACAATGAAGGACACAGCTCTGAATTTATAACAATGAAATACACGAAAACAAAGTGTTATGGACACAGAAACACAAGACTGAAAGCAAGGAAAATATGTTCCTGAATTTATTTACCTGCACACATGCATACAGATGACGTAAATACAAATGTGAAACCTATTTATTTTGTTTCCAGGTAAACACAAACTAATACATTTTAAAACATCATCAGTGATTAGCATAAATGTAAATATTATAAAGGCACAGTGTTATTGCTAAGCACTTGTATGCCATAAACGAATGCAGAAAAGCAATAACACTGTGGCTTAACAATAACAATAGATTTGATATTGGTGGGTTTTATTGTTTGTTTGTCTTTAGTTTTTTTCTTTTCTTTTTTTCTCAAGACACTAAAATAGCTAAAAACTAAATTAATTAAAAATAATAAATAAACACATGATGTTTTGTTTCAACAGAAGAAAAGAATAGAACCTTTGTGCAAATCATTTGTGAAAACAATCAAATATTCTTGTTAGGATGCCTGGGTCGTTGACCCAGGGTGTTTGAGTTTATGTTATTATTTATACTTTCTAGTTTTTGGTTTCTTTGAGTTCCGTCTTATGGCTTATGTCTCCCCTATCACCTGCATCCCCTTGTCTAGTTCGTGTCTATGTGTATCTTAAGTTCCTATATCCCCGTGTTCAGTCAGTGTTTGTGTCTGCCCTGTTCCCACGTCTCTGTTCCCTTTGTAGTGCCTGCATATGAGTCTGTGTCTTTGTTCAGTCTGTGTTATGTGTTTCCTGTTTTACTTTGAAAGTCCATGTCTGATGTTAATGTGTCTGGTTTTGCTTCCCCTTGTCTCGTTAGGCCTGATTTGCCCCAGCTGTGTTTCCCTCCTGTTACCCATTCCCTGATTGCTCCCTCTGTGTATTTAAGCCCTGTGTTTCTCTGTGTCCGTGTCGCGATCTACTGTTTTCTTAGCTGTGTGTTCTGTCATTCCTCCAGTTTAAGTTTGTTTTGAGTTTTTTCAGTTATGTTATATTTTTGAGTACCAAATTAAAGCCTTTTTGAGTTCACGTCTGTCTCCGGAGTCTGCACCTTGGGTCCTATTCCTGCCTGCACACAGCCTCACCCAACAGAAGATCGCGACCAGAACATGGACCCAGCAGACTCCGTGTGGTATCAGCGACCCGCAGTTTCTGCCTTCCTCAAGGAGATCGTGAGGGAGGAAGCTGAGCATGCCCAGGAGCTCCAGTCACCCTTTATGGGTCACGTTTGGCTTTGGGAGGGCCCCGCAGCCTCCAAACTGCCATGGCTACGGCCGAGCCAGCGTCTATGCCTCGGGCGATCAGGTTGAGCACGTGCTCCTTCTCTCCAGTCGCTACACCTCCGCCTTCACCCCTGGATTACCAGTCCGACAAGAGAGTTAAGCGGCGGAGGAAGAGAGATTATGTGACACCGGACGTTAGACTCACTCCGCTGCAGTCCTTCGCTCTGTTTTTGGGTCTGCCACGTTCTGAGCTTCACAAACTCTCTGCTTCCTCATCGCAGCCCGGTCCTTTGGAGGATTCGCAGCCCAGTTCGCCACCTCCCACTTCCCGGAGGAGGCGACGCTCACACCGTCACCACTCTTTTTCTGCGGAGCAACTCCCGGTGGTGAGTTGTGATTGCTGTCGTTCCTCGGAGCTGGAAAAAAACAATCATATGAACACTGCTAAGACTGAGACTATTAAGACTGTTAGACGTGGTGGTGGTAGGAAGTTAAAAAACGTTTTAGAAGAGTCTGTGTTTGCTGAGCCTGCTCCTTCGCACCATTGTGTTCCTGCTCCCAGGGCAGCTCAGGCCCAGCATTCCCCTGCACCTGTTTCAGTGCTTCAGGTGAGGGAGGCTGAGGTCCAGCTGGTCCCTGCTCAGGTGTCTAGGCTGGCTGAGCCTCTGCCTGTCGCTGCACCCGTACCAGCTCCTCGGGTGGGGACTGCAGCTGCCCAGCCGTTGACTGTGCCTGTCCCGGCTCCCAGGGTGAGGATGACCGGGAACCAGTTAGCTCCTGCACCCGTACCTTCTCCTCGGGTGGGAGTGGCTGGTGTCCGGCAGGTACTTGCACCTGTTTCTGACCTCGCTGGAGGCTCAGGTGAGCCCGTCCAGCAGTTTTCTGTAGGATCTGTAGGCTCAGACAACCTAGTCCAACCATCTGCTAATCCACCACCTCACCCGCCATTACTGCCATCGTTACAACAGTCAATACAACTTAAACTTCTCTCCATAGCTCAGACATTAGCTCACCTATCGGCTCAGTCACCTGCTCAGTTACCGCCTCAGTTGTTTGCTCAGTCACCTGTCTCCGCTGGAGGGTCCGAGGGGCCCGTTCAGCCTCCTGTCTCCGCTGGAGGGTCCGAGGGGCCCGTTCAGCCTCCTGTCTCCGCTGGAGGGTCCGAGGGGCCGTTCAGCCTCCTGTCTCCGCTGGAGGGTCCGAGGAACCGCTTCAGCCACCTGTCTCCGCTGGAGGGTCCGAGGAACCGCTTCAGCCGTCTCTTCCTGCTGGAGGGTCCGAGGGGCCCGTTCAGCCTCTGTCTCCGCTGGAGGGTCCGAGGAACCGCTTCAGCCACCTGTCTCCGCTGGAGGGTCCGAGGGGCCCGTTCAGCTACCACCGGCTCCACCGCCTGGTCCGGCCTCCGAGTCTACTCCGCCTGTGCCTCTGCAGCTCCGCCTGGTCCGGCCTCTGCCTCTGCAGCTCCGCCTGGTCCGGCCTCTGCCTCTGCAGCTCCGCCTGGTCCGGCCTCTGCCTCTGCAGCTCCGCCTGGTCCGGCCTCTGCCTCTGCAGCTCCGCCTGGTCCGGCCTCTGCCTCTGCAGCTCCGCCTGGTCCGGCCTCTGCCTCTGCAGCTCCGCCTGGTCCGGCCTCCGAGTGTTCAGCTTCGTCTTCTCCTGAGGTCTCCATGCTGTCTGTTCCTGTACGGCCTGCTCGTCCCGCCCGGCCTGCTCGTCCCGCCCGGCCTGCTCGTCCCGCCCGGCCTGCTCGTCCCGCAGGTCCTGCACGTCCTGTCCGGCCGATGACTGGACGTCATTGCCGTCATGGACGGCCCCCTGAACTACGTCGCCGTTGGTGCCTCCCGCCCGGCCGGCCTCCTGAACTGTTTTCTGGGCTCTTGGACTGTCAGCCTCCGGGCCGGCCCCCTGAACTTTTTTGAGACTATTGCCTGGGCCTCTGCGCCTTTCGTGAACTTTTTTGTTTGTTTGCTTTTGGACTTTGCCTGGGCCTTGGTGCTGTTGTTTTGGACTTTGTTTCTGTGTTTTGTTCTGTTGTTTTCCGGGCTCCAGTGTTTGCGCTTTTTTGTTTTGTTGTTTCTGGCTCCTTGTTTTGTTTCGAGCCCTCCATCCTGTTTCCCCCGCCGCCCACCCTGGTTGGGTTGTTTTTGGTTTTTTTGATTTTGATGTTTTGGTTTGGGCTGTCTGGAAGCCAGCCCTTAAGGGGGGGGTACTGTTAGGATGCCTGGGTCGTTGACCCAGGGTGTTTGAGTTTATGTTATTATTTATACTTTCTAGTTTTTGGTTTCTTTGAGTTCCGTCTTATGGCTTATGTCTCCCCTATCACCTGCATCCCCTTGTCTAGTTCGTGTCTATGTGTATCTTAAGTTCCTATATCCCCGTGTTCAGTCAGTGTTTGTGTCTGCCCTGTTCCCACGTCTCTGTTCCCTTTGTAGTGCCTGCATATGAGTCTGTGTCTTTGTTCAGTCTGTGTTATGTGTTTCCTGTTTTACTTTGAAAGTCCATGTCTGATGTTAATGTGTCTGGTTTTGCTTCCCCTTGTCTCGTTAGGCCTGATTTGCCCCAGCTGTGTTTCCCTCCTGTTACCCATTCCCTGATTGCTCCCTCTGTGTATTTAAGCCCTGTGTTTCTCTGTGTCCGTGTCGCGATCTACCGTTTTCTTAGCTGTGTGTTCTGTCATTCCTCCAGTTTAAGTTTGTTTTGAGTTTTTTCAGTTATGTTATATTTTTGAGTACCAAATTAAAGCCTTTTTGAGTTCACGTCTGTCTCCGGAGTCTGCACCTTGGGTCCTATTCCTGCCTGCACACAGCCTCACCTAACAATTCTCAGTCTTGTAAGAACCAGCCCAAGTACCACAATCAGGGAAATAGTAACCCATGAAGTACAGTTTGAAGATTATTGTGCTCTTGCTGTTCTTTCTATGAACTGCAGAAGGTCACCAGCTGTTTTACTAGGGCAGCAAAAACACTTTGGTTATACCAGCCATCATCTCACTTCCTGTACGGAGATCCAGTCATCTGTAGGGATGGGTATCGTTTAGGTTTTATCCGATACCGGTGCCAAATCGGTACTTTTGAAACGGTGCCGGTGCTTAAACGGTGCTCAAACCGGTGCTTAAAGAATGGAGAACACAAAATTGGTCCAAAAACCTCTCATGTTCAGCTGTTTTTTGTAAAAAGATAACAATGTTAGCCTTTTCTGCAGCTATGGGGCATATATGGTATCACTCTTGGCTGGAAGCAGTGCTTAAACAATGGAAAAAACACAAACTTTGTCCAAAAACCTCTCATGTTTAACTGTTTTCCACTTTTTCTTTGGTCATTTTAGCCTTTTTGGCCAGGGTGAAGGGAGTATCTGCCATCAAACAAGAAGACAGCCGCATGTAGCTATGATGATGTTTGCTAGTTCACCTTACATGCATTAATGTAATAACGTGGTTAGCCTACTCAACGTAAATTAGCTACTCACGCAGAGAAGAACGGCTGCTGCCACCATCATCCGTCATCATTTCTGCTACACTGGCAGGGCTAGGGGCCAGGACTCTCCTCTTCGTGTTTTTGGGGGATGTTGCATAACAGGCAACCCACCCGCAGTAGATGTGCTCGGTGTGAGGTCTCGCAGCAAGCTATCAAATACGGCGCATTTCTGGGCTTTTAAAAAAAACGCTATGCGTCGCCAGGTGTTTCATCGGATTCGAGGTGTTACCTCCTTTGACAGTATCACAGTATCAGCTTAAAGCACTTGTTGCAGGCTGCTGAGTTTGCATATTTTGCTATGAAGTACAGCCAGACTTTTGACCGCTTCGCCTTGGACATTTTTAATCTGTAGCTCTGCTCTAACAGCACGTACGTACCTGGCCCCGCCTGCTATCCTAGGAAACGTAAAATGATTGGCTAGAATCTAAAGTGTATCACAGCTCAGGAAAAAAAAGCACCGAAATAAAGCACCGAAATGTGCGCTGCTTTTCGGTCTGGTTACTACCGTTTATGTCAGAACCGACACCGGTACCCATCCCTAGTCATCTGTATTTCTAACACTCAACTTAATGCTGTTTTGCTAGTTAGAAAGCACAAATACATCTATCACCTCCATTGATCCGGAAACCAAGTTTCATGTCAGGAAATATTGCTTTGCTTCTGGTTTGCTTCAGATCCTGTCCGATCATAAAATATTCAACTACCAAGTGTCTAATGAAGTGCAAGGTTTACAGAGCTGTGTTCATATTATTTCTCATATAGGGTTTTGTGACATGGTGCTGTGGAGATACAGAAATTATTTTACTGCTACCATATATTCTTTATCATTAACATTGCATTAAACAGTTTATTAAAGCTACTGGTATCATATTAACCTTTTTATTACAGGTGCAGCTATAATCATTGTATACACATTTGCATGTTCTGCTCATTAAAAGAGTCGATTAATTGATTAGTTACTGTAACTGATGCATGTTATGTTCATTTGTGACGCAGAAGGGGTTGAACCCTGACATGAATAAAACCATTCTCAATTGAGCTGTTCGGTGAAGATCGATGCTGGTGTTGCAGTATACATCTTCCCACGCATGTACTCAATAAATCATTGTTTGACTGCACTCTTCTGGGCCTCTGTTTGTTTGTTCCATTGCTCAACATTTTCGAATTCGGACAGTGCTCATACCAGAAGCTTGGGCAGTTTGACCAAATGCAGCAGCATCATTTGTTTTCAGTCACTTGGAAAGACAAGCTCTCTAACACTGAAGTTTTGTCCTGTGTAGGAAAGCCAACAGTGTACCCAATGGCCCTGACTGCTCAGCTGTGTTGTGGTCATGATGCTTGATGGCAAACTGCCCAAGGATATACCCTATGGTCAATGTTGGGCTCGCAAATGCAAGTGCTACAAACGTGCTTTAAAGCCCCAAATTGATCCCCTAATATTATAGAAGCTGGCCTCATAGTGCATTCATTAAAGATATGCCATCAAAGCAGATGTGGAGAGTTGAAAAGAAAAACAAGATACTACAATGAAGCACCATAGAAAATGTCAAGTAAACTAGCATGCCTGCAGCAGACAGAACAGCCCCTGATTTCAGTCAGTGGGGACAACATTCTTGTATTTCCTGTGAGGCAGAACCACCACCACAGGAGAGAGAAATGGCTTCTGGGAAACCTTAAATGATACACTGGCTTAGAAAACATTTGACAGTAGTAAGTGTCTGGTAGCATGAATCTAGAGTGGGTCAAGTGGAATGCAAACAAATTTCCTACAGAAACATGTCATGAGAAGAAGCACCATGGGTCTCTATTATGGTTAGTGGTCTGCACTTCACACAGTTGATTCCAATGTGAACACACACGTCAAAGACCAGAACAGTTTTGTTAGAAATTTCCCCCCAAATTAACATTTTGTTCCTGTGCTGCACTCCTTAGAGACTGTTTTAATATTTCAGCACAGAAAAACAAATTTTGCACTTGCGAAAATTTTAATTTGTTATTTTAATTGTTTCCTATCTTATTATCATTCCTAACTCATAAAAGTTCCATGTTAACTAAAAGAAAGGCAGGCAGGGCCTTTTACAACCACAGAACTGGACTTAAAAGAAATTTTATTCTGTATTTTTGTAATTTTGGGTAGTTCCTGTGTTCGCCAATAGGAATATGACAGCAATATAAAATCCATGTATACTTGTTAAAAAATTTGTGTAGATATGCCTTCACCTTCCACTCAATTAAATGTTTACTGGCTGGAGTTTAGATATAAGGAAGAGATGCAACTGGTGTCTCGAGGACATGCAAAATGCAAAGCACCCACTCTGCTGATGTTAAAAGGAAGTGAAAACAAAAACATGAAAATATAAGTGAGTGATCAGCACCCTGCAGTGGTCAGAGAGAGAAACTAACAAACCCTCTTCTCATATCCATTGTCTGCTCCTTAACAGGTTCAGGTCATAGGGTCAGCGCTCCAAGTAGAGAAGTAAAGAACAGATATCTCTCTCTGCTGCCACTTTCCCTAGACTCAGCTTCCATTGAAGAAGGCATGTCAACAGGATTGAGGACTTCTTCAGAATGTTCCCATCTCCAGCAAGACTCCTCTGACAATGAGTGAGAGCAGAAAACTACCAACTATGTAACTCCACGGTCCAGTGTTTTCTGTACTAAGAAGAGAGTAATCTGGCTGCCATTTACCGGTTTTTTCAGACCATAAAGCACACTGGATTATAAGGTGCACTGTCGATGAACAGGTCTGTTTTCATACATAAGGTGCACCGTATTATAAAGTGCATTAAGCTAAACAAATTAGTCAGATAAGTAAAATTTTACTCAACTCATTCTTCTTCCTTCCTCCACTTCCGTACCATTGATTCATGAATGCTGAATTCTCTCACAGCTGCTCTATTCCCATGTTGTTGCAGTATATTAATGACCAACCTCGTATTGTCCTTGTCCTGACTGAAGTTTGGTCCATTTACAGCATCCTGATTGAATTTGTACCTAACCATCGGGAACCCTCATGTTAACTTTTATTGAGTGGGAAAAAAGTTAGCGATCATACTCAAGCTTTACTGTGTTTATGTTATGCTAACATAGCTGTGTTGCTAACGATCACATAGCACATCATTATATACCAGCTAGCCCAACTTCAGTAACCCTGCAAACGTCACTGCTATTTAGTTTTCTGTCTTCATTTATGTCGGAAGTGATAGCAGAGCTGTACGTTTGAATTCTTTCAGAAATCTCTCAGTCAGAACATGCTATATCATGTTTACGTGGAAACTAGCGAGATAACTTCCTGCTAACTTCTAACTCCATTAAATTGAATAAATTCTGTTTTCATGGATGCCTGGATGTTAAGCCTGGTAAAGCAGCAACGCTGATCATTTTATTAAAGATGTAAGAATTTAGACAGTTTTTAACTCTTAGTGATGCCGCAGTGTTCGTTTGACTTTGGGACCTGAAGCAGACGGAGTTTTGGACCCAGATTACTTCGCGAGGCTCCTGAGTACGGCAGCCGTAATGCTCCAGCAATCTAACAAGTGGTGTGGCTTCGTAGCTTACCAAAGTCAAACTAAAACATTTTTTGATAGATTTTTGTACTGTGTACTACATAAAATCAGTTTGAGGTAAGTAAGCACAACCAGAATTCATACATAAGGCGCACTGTCGATTTTTGAGAAAATTAAAGGATTTTAAGTGCACCTTATAGCAGGGCCGTGCAGAGAGGTTTAAAGGGGCGGGTGCTCAAAGTTAAAAAGGGGCACATTGCACCAGGCTGAATAACATCAACGCACATTCATCAAGAATCTAATATGGGCAACAAGGCAAAGCAAACGTAGCCGATGTTTTACCTGATGAGTACAATGTTGCTGTTGAGGGGTTGCTGTGGATAGTGCTGGAGGGCAGGGCTGTGTTAATCTGAGACTGTAGACAGTAAAAAGTCCATAGGAGAGATGGTAGCTGATTAAACAAGTGTCAGGAGATAATAACAAAATGCAAAGGTTGGTGACATCGCTTGGAACCATAAGGCAAGAAAAAACTGTGAGAAATAATTTAGGCTCTGCCTGTGAATCACTCTTTGCTTCGCTTCTTCCATCCCATCATTTCATATATCACTCTCCACTTGCTGTCTATCTGAGAACAAGGCACAACTTGTTGTCACGGTTTGCTGGGGCAAGCCGTGTGGCGTTGGAGGAAGGACCCAAAAGGCGGCAGCTCTGGTGCAGGTGAGTATTTATTTACAGGAGTGGGTACAAACAGCAATGGTGGGTGAACATGAAACCGGAAACCTAAACTGGGTAAACTAACAACACAAACCAGAAACGAAGATGCAGGGAGATCCGGGGAAATACACATGGAGAGATGCAGGGAGACCGAGGGGAAACAACACAGTCAAACCAGCAACTACTAAGACAGAAACACAACTTAAATACACTCAGAGAACACAGGGAGATTACACACAGGTGGGAAACACAGCTGGGAGTGATTAACATGACGAGACTAAGGAGGCAAACTGAAAACACTCACATAAGACGCAGACCTTCACAATAAAACAGGAACTTACACATGAAAGGACACAAACTAAGAAACGCGGACTAGATACAGGAACACATGGGCAGAACAGAGTAAACACTAACCAGAGGAAGAACAGAACCAAAATCGCGAAGAGAAAACAAAAAACGCTGGGTCAAAAGTACCCAGGATCATGACACTTGTTATTGCAATAAACTATAATCTAATTATCCACACCTAACAACTCTTGCACTTAATCTAAAATAAAATGATGACAGAAAAATGTTATAGCACTGCCTTTAGTAGCCTCACACAGCTCCTACTGTTTCCTCCTCATGTCCTTACCAGGCATGTCTGGACAATGTTATATCATTGTAATAATTTAAAAAAATCCATATACATAAAACACACACATGCACGCGCACACAGTGACCTTTTAGACCTTCTTCAGAATACTGTATATACTATGGGCATCTCGGTGCTGATCCAGAATCCTTATATTATTATTTATTACTAGAGCTACAATAATAAAGCAAAGAGGAGGGGGAAGTAATAAATATGAAATAATGTCATTATGATGATTCCATTTGTTTCACTATCCACTCTGTGCAGGGGCAAAGCTTATTACATTTTTAAACTGTAGAGATACAATAATTTCACTGCTGTAAAATCCAAATTTTGTCTTATTTAAAATATAAATCTAATATAATCTGCTTCTTGGGGCAATCGTGGCTCAAGAGTTGGGAGTTCGCCTTGTAATTGGAAGGTTGCCGGTTCGAGCCCTGGCTTGGACAGTCTTGGTCGTTGTGTCCTTGGGCAAGACACTTCACCTGTTGCCTACTGGTGGTGGTCAGAGGGCCCGGTGGCGCCAGTGTCCGGCAGCCTCGTCTCTGTCAGTGCGCCCCAGGGTGGCTGTAGCTACAATGTAGCTGCCATCACCTGTGTATGAATGGGTGGATGACTGAATGTAGTGTAGAGCGCTTTGGGGTCCTTAGGGACTAGTAAAGCGCTATACAAATACAGGCCATTTACCGCTTAATGTATGTTCTTTAAAATACAGCGTGTTTTTTTAAAAATATTATAATTATAATAATGCATAACTATGTGGACATGCATATTAGATCATTTTTTAGTGAAATATAATCCCTCCAGAAAGGCAGGAAAAGCCCGGAAACTTACTTTAAAACGAAATATGTTCCCTAAAACGGTGACAGAGCTACAGACCCATGACAGCCTTACACAGGTAGCCAGCAGCTATGACCAGCACTACATGTGCAGTTAATAAAAGGACAGGTAATGTTTGTCGCGCTGTTGCACACACAGTACGCTCATTTGTTTCAGTTCGTCAGTTGCAACAAGACAGCTTACCAACGTGTACGTAATAAGCTAATACTCCTGGGTGCTATACACTACACACATGCTGTACACGCTGTACACCTACTTACTGGTTTTGTCGCATCAGTCTGTGTCTCTGAGTTAACTTGTGTTTCTCCTACAGCTCCGGACCGCAACAAATGCGCGTGCTCTTTGTGAGCTTGTTCCCGGCTCGGGCGATCATTGGTTAAATGTGATCATGTGACTGATGCAAGCCAGATCCTTTCATTTAGCAAAACTGTGATTAATAGTTAAATATTATTGTTGAGGGGCACAGACAGGACTCCGCACGCACACACATTAAAAAAATAATAAATTTTTTTTTAAAAAGTTGCCTCAACAAAAGGGCACTTTGGGCACCCATCAGGAGGCTCAAGCCCCTCTAGCCCCCCCCCTGCACGTGCCTGCCTTATAGTCTGGAAAATACAGTATAGCGATGTGTCGGTCGTGATCGAAATGGCTCTTAGAGCCGGATCTTTGAAGTGAACGACACGAGCCGGCTATTTATTGGGAGCCGTTTTTTTTTTTTTCCTTTCTTTCACCCTCTCTCTTGCACTTTTTTCCCACTTCACTCCGCACACAAGCCTTGTGCTTGCGCTGGGTGGAGGGGCGGTAGTTACACTCGCAGTAGCACAGGAACAGAGCGGGAGGGAAAGAGAATGTGCATTTTCTTTTTGTTTTCATATTTGAATTTATATTTAATTGTGTTGTCGTTTGTAGTGTTTTGTGTTGTTTCACTTTAAATTTGTTTAAAAGGAAAAAGCTGAAAATGAAATTAGCTAAAAGATGAAATGTAAATAGTTGTTTTTTGTATTATATGATTGATTTATTACTTTTTATGTGGAGTGAATAAATAACAATATATTTACGGTGGCCCCTACAGACAAAGCACGTAAAAACTCAGAAGCACGTACAAACTCCAAAACACATACAAAACGCAACAGAAGTGCTCCAAGATGCTAGGGGCAGTGTTGAGCTTTTGTTACTTAGTGGCTACACAAGCCAGGAAGTACCAGATTTGATGTGTGGTGGTAACAGGTAAATGAACATTTTTTTAAATTATTTGAATATATATGAGTGTTTGTGTATAAATACACAAACAATACACACATGCTTTTAATTGTGTAATTTAAGTGATCTAGGTAGCTCTGCTTTGGAAGTTCAGTTAACTCTAGAAAGGTGTTTTGGAGTTTGTACGTGCTTTCTCTCTAGGGGCCACCATATATATTTATATATAAACATTTATAAATAAAACCACTGTTTTTTTTTTTTACATTAGTAATTCCTTTTGTGCATAATTTTATATTGTTGTTAATAATAAATTAATTAAAGCAACAAAACGACCTGAAGAGCCGGTTGGGAGCCGAAAGAGACGGTTCTCTAAAAAGAGCCGGAAATCCCATCACTAATACGGTAAATAGACTCTCTTCCCAGAATCTGGTGGTTGTGATAAAGCCTGGGGGCAACTCATAGCTAGCTGATCACAGTCTAAAGAAAATAAAGATGGTGCCAAATGTTAGAAGTCAGCAAACACATAGGACTATCATTTCTGACAGTGCTACCTCTAGCAGCTCTTTTGTGTTCTATGAGCTGCACCTTCCCTTTTCTTTTCTTTTCTTTCATCCTTTTGTGATGTATTTATTTTTTTCGATCCTTCCTTCAACAAATTTCTTCCAGTTTTGTTTACTAATATTGGCATTTGATTATCTGATTTAATTAATTTTTTAACTATACACAGATGCATACCCATTTATTTATTTTTATTTTGGCATACACATGTATGAATGCACAGGTGTGTACATGCATATGCACGGATGTTATTATCAGTATTCCATTATAATTATAATTTTTCAGCGGTGGTTTATCCTCTGGCATTTTTGCTGTAATTTCCCACAATGAACTCCCAAGGCTAGATCTTCTGAAGTTCTCTGCCCATCACAGAAAACTAGAGGAAGAACAACTCATTTTGTTGGCATGGTGTTTGTATTGTTCTTTTTCTTCTCTCTCCTCCCCTCCTTGATGTCCACACTGTATGATTTGACTGTGTATTTCTATACTAAGCCTCACCCTTCTGCGCTCTCTCTCTGTGTAACCTTTATTCAAATGGTTTGAAGCAAACTTCAGTCATTCATTACAATGATTACATTATCTTCTTTTCTATGTTGTACTTTAACATGATCATCCATTAAATCCATCACATGTTAATATAGTTTTCTGTATGTCTCACTTAGTTAACCCGAGAATCACTGCAAAATATGTAATAGACAAGTGAGTGTCCATTTTACACTTTACTTCTCCATGTACACACATGCAGAAGTTTTATGTAACAGCAGAGGGAGATATTGTATTTCGAGGCAACATGAAAATAATCACAGACAAGCATTTAAACAGACATTATAAATAGGGCTAGATATTGTCACTAATTTCTATAACTGATTTGATTCTGATGGTCCAGATTCGATTCGATTCTCAATTCAATTTCGATTCAATTTTGACTCAGACAGTCAGAAATATTATAATTCTGATCATTTATCATTACATATTTTATAAACAAAGCTGACACTTTGCCAGATGTGCACGCATCACAGCAGATCCTTTTATGTCAAAGTAGCTGAGGATAAAACACAGAAAAACATGACTGAGATTTTCCAGGCCTGGCTTTTTAAAGCAGATAACCCCTTAAAAGTATTCTGCAGTAGATCAAAAATGGAAGAAAACCAATAATTAACATATGAACATCACCTGATGCTGTTGAAATGAAGCAGAGCAAAGTTACAGAGGGTTTTATTAGAGACACAGCTAAGCGTTTTGAAATCAGAAAATAGATTTTTTTTAAACACATCTTAAGCCACCTAGCTTAATCCTTTCTTGCAATTAAGGACCCTGGAATGTGCTTCACATGTTTTTTGCTCACTTCTTAGCTTCATATATAACATTTAAAACCTATGATCTCCCCCCGCTAATGGTAATGCAACTTCACCATGTATGTCCATTTGATGACTCAGTGTTTGTCAATCACAATATACTCAATAGTGCTTCTGTTATTCAATATCATGCCTGGTGATGGGTCGATGATGTCTTATTCATATCTTTCACATTCCAGCAGGAAACCTCACACACTGTGACTAGTTTGCCAGGGTCAAAGGTGAATCATGCCAAAAAAATACAGGCATTAAAAGAATTTAATTGATTAGAGTACATTGCTCATTCATTATATTGATAAGTCAGATTGAATAGACTACATACCTAGCTATACATATAATTATTAGTGCTGTCAGCATGCTGACATTAACGCCATAACCGCATTAATGAGGACAATCTCCGTTAGCAAGTTATCGTGGATCGCCACGTGCGTGGGGCTGCACAGCGTCAACGTGTTAGCACGGTTAGCTCGTTAACGCGTTGTTTTAAACCTCTGTATTATTTAACATCCAGCTTTTTTATTTTACTTTTGGATAAAGTAGAGCCGGAGGAATTCAATCTCTTTGAGAAGCAGAGTTTCACACAACTCTGGTCACTGCAAATTGTGTGGGTTCACTCTGCATGCAAACAAAAGGATAATCTCAAACGGCATCACATTAAAAAAAATATTGTTATTATTTCATTTTACAGAGTTGAACTCCAATGCCAGACTTCTGTCAAGAAATTCACATCAAGGAGCAAAATGAACAATGAACAAAGGACACTACCAAGCAACTATAGTAACAAAAATGAATATTTAAAATTGATTTTGCAAAGCATATTTCCTCAGTAGCAAACAAAATTAAGTTTCTCTTCACAGTCATGAGCCCCCCAAACACCCTCAGTCCCTTCTGTCACCTGTATGGCTGCACACTCCATCCTGGGATCAGGACATGCTGGTTTCCCCCCTTCATCCCAAGCCTCGTAGTCCATCTCCTGCCTATCCACCCACAGCCAGCCTGCCTGTCCAACCAAAGAGAAGAAATGCAAACCAATCCAGACATGTTCAGCGGGATTATGTTTTTTCAGTTCTCTCTGGATAAGCAGCATCTCGGTCTCAGATGCCACACTGGCCAGGTCATCGTGGTGCTCCCTGCAGTACTCTAGAGCTTCCTCCCAAGTCTTTTGCTCCTCCACTACTACTGCGCGGTAGCAGAAGAATGCTTTGTGTTCCTGTGCGTTTGCATCATTCCACCCGCTTTTCTGCAGACAGCCACTGTCTTCAACACCGAAACAGTCGTTAGGCTCACCTGGTGACCAGAAACATGTGGTAGTCACTCCACCCCCTGACCACAGCCATTGCTCCCTGTTGGAGCAATTTCTTTCCGCTCCTATCCAGATACATGGCCAGGATGTACTATTGAGAATACCAGAGAGCTGCTGAAGTTTGAGATTATCCTGTTCATTACTGACAGGAGCCAGGTCTGTGTATTGCTGCCGACAGTGTGTCAGAGCATCCTGCCAATTCTTTTCATCTTCAATATAAACATACTTTGTAAAAATTCCAGAGAAGCTCAGCAGGATGCACATGAAGAATAGATCCATTGTTTACTTGTTTTAAAGTATTTTGCTCTAATGATAAAGGTTAAAAGAGGAGGGATGGTACTTGTTAAAGCTGTGAGCCTTTCGTATTTGTCACAAAATATTTGCATTGAGGCGGCCCTTCCCTTCACTGAACCTATAGTATTTAGCAGCCATGTGACAAATCACACGTGCTGTTCATTTGTATTTTAGCTTTGGTCAATTCATGTTTATATTGTCCTCTTGTGAGTAGAATTGCAACAAGAATCTAACAAATACAGTGTGATTAATTCGTCATAAGAAAGTAAACAAGCAAGATTTTTGAATTCTGAAGTGGATCTAAACCTGAATGACCATTTTATCTTATGTCTGGTGCTTGTTTGTGAACATTTTCACGTTCTGTATTTCTGTATTAGTATGCATTGACACCTCATCTGATCTTCTAAAAATAAGAAGAAAGAAACAAATTAAGAACCCAATTAAGTAGTCTGCAGGGGTCTTTTATTTAAATAATGGATGAACTTGGTCACTACAGGATATCTGGTTCTGGATCATTAAAGATGAAAATCAAGATTAGTTTCATTTTTCTTATCTGAGGTTGATAGTTGTTTGAGGTAAAAAAAAAAAAAAAAACTGAAACAGCAGGGACAGGCTTGGGGCGTCGGAGGATGCCCTAGAAACATCTTCCTTGGCGGGCTCAACCTGGGGTTGTGGTCACGACCTGGTTACGGGCTCTGGTGGCTCTTAGATGATGGTTTCCTCATGGCTGCATGCAGCGGGTCTGGGGGAGGGTCTGTGTTGACAGACGAAAGGTTACTGATCTAGCTGCCCCTGGGTGGGCCTGTGGCGAGCATTCTGCTGTGTTGCCGAGGTTGTGGGCGGGTGGGTGCATGGGGGCTCAGCCCTGGCGTGAGGGGCTTCCGGTGCATTGAGCCAACTGGAGGGCTCTTCAACTCGAGGGGAGGCTGTTACATCCTTGAAGAAGTCCTCTGGTCTCCAGGAGTTCACTCTGCAGGCGGGGGAGAGATATAGGAGAGGAGCATAATGAACTTAACCTGGGTGTCTATTGTCTTGTGTAGTCTGGGAGATGAGTGGCCTCTCATCCTGTAAAGAGTTCATGCAGAGCCATCCATATTTTCTGCTAACAAACAAAGCAAAAAAAAAAAAACAATCACAAACATAAGATTATTTGCAGAGGTTCACATTGTCGGAGGTTCACTGGGATTTCCTGGACTGAAAATACCGAACAAAGTTTTCATTTGCTTTAAGGCAAAATGCAAGTGTTGCTTGGCCTTACGTCAGACAAACAAGTCGTATTTTTGTATGATAACATAAAACTAATCACAAACATAAGATTAGTTTCACAGTTTTCCTCACACAATAAAGCCCAGGCTTTGTTGCACAGAAGACACTAAACAAATTTTTAATTTGCTTAAGGCAAAATGTAAGACAAACAAATCACATTTTTGTATGCCAAGTGGAAGCAGTTTTTCATATTGTTACATCATCGTGCCTGGAATGAAAATTTCAAGAAAACAACTTTGAAGATAAGTCAACAAAAATACAAAGTACATGTTTAAAGGGAGCACACTTTGAGACAGACATGACTGTGACCTAGTCTCATTATAATGTATATATACATATGTATATGTATATACATATGTATATATACATATATATAAAAAAATAAATAAAACGTCCCTGCGGGCGGTTTATCCTTCAAGCTCGGGTCCTTTACCAGAGGCCTGGGAGCTTGAGGGTCCTGCGCAGTATCTTAGCTGTTCCCAGGACTGCGCTCCTCTGGACAGAGATCTCCGATGTTATTCCCGGGATCTGCTGGAGCCACTCGCCTAGCTTGGGAGTCACCGCACCTAGTGCTCCGATTACCACGGGGACCACCGTTACCTTCACCCTCCACATCCTCTCGAGCTCTTCTCTGAGCCCTTGGTATTTCTCCAGCTTCTCGTGTTCCTTCTTGCTGACAGCACTAGTGGGAACACAACGAATATGACTGCACATTTACTCCGACATCATCCTAGTGCAAAGACAAGTGGAAGCAGACAAAAACAACAAGCACGCATGCTACAAACTTTACCCGAGTCATTTAGACAGCCGTTAGCACATGATTTTCCTTATGGGGACCTGATATGTTTAATATGCTGCTGAGAATATAGCCCAGAAGAAGCGTATAGTATAGCTTTTATTTTGGAAAGAGCCATTTCTCTGTAATAAACTCTCTTTTCCAAAGATGAGTGATTCCTCAATCAGATATATTTATTTTTTTTACTTTGTTGTTTCAGCAACATTAAATTTAAAAACTGTACTTTTGAGTTAAAATATATATTTTATAATTTTAATAAATGACAAATTAAAAAGGCATGAACATTTTTTGTATCGAAAAAATATCGAACCGTGACACCAAAGTATCGAACCGAACCGTAAATTTTGTGTATCGTTGCACCCCTAACACACATATATATATACAGTAGCGGTTTTAGATACGGGCAACACAGGCGGTTGCCCAGGGCGGCATCGTGGTGGTGGGCGGCATCACGGGCATCGGCAAAAAAAAAATGCTCGTACTCATGCTCCCCCGACGTCAACCAGCACATATTGGGAATGGTACAGGCACCGATCGGTTTTCTATCGCCCATTTGTTGGGAGTAAGGACGCCCTTCGTTTGCGAGGTGCGCCTGCTGCTTGCGGCGCAGACAGGAGAGGGCGGGGCGGCGGGGGATTTTCTGACCGGCTGGAGCAGCATCTAATAACCAACTCACAAAATAAAACAAAATAAAAACAAACCAACAAACACGAAAACACCAGACATTATAATACAGACTTATAATCAGAAGAAATCTGGATTCTCAGGTACTCAAGCATTATACGGATCAGGAGGGTAGATGGGTGGTCTTGGATGCATGTCTACAGGGGCAGAAAGTGATATTGGTCAACATATATGCCCCAAATTCTCCTCAACCACAATTTTTTCACGAAGTCTGTAAAACTGTGTGGAATATTGGTAATACAAATATTGTAAGTGGAGGGGATTTTAACCAGGTCAGGGATGTGTTTTTGGATAAATCCTCCCGTCCTAGACCAAGTAAGGACCCTGTTAAGTGCTGCTGTAGACGTTGTGTCAGAGAAACTGAGCCTGGTGGATATATGGAGACTTCTTCGTCCTCAAGAAAGAGACTATACTTTCTTTTCGCATCCTCATCCTCGCTCAACCTACTTTCTGGTGTCTCGCCCTCTGGTGAGTCAAACCGTTGGTTCCTCCAGTGGTAACATTGCAGTAATGGATCATGCTCCCATTGACCTTGTTCTTTCTAGTAATGATAATGTTAAACCTTCACCCAGGTGGCGTCTGAACAACTCACTATTGAAGGATAAGGGTCATTGCAAATGTATAAGGGAAATGTGAGTGTAACGAGGGCTCTATTGACAATGTTGGAATGACCTGGGATGCTTTTAAGGCTTACCTGAGAGGGCGCCTTATCCAGTATAGCTCCCCGATTAAAAAAGCTCAGAGGGACAATCTGATGAATAGGATGAAGCTGGAACAGAATATCAAGGAGCTCGAAAAACAGCACATGCTGCACCCAGAGAGGGAAATGTGGAACAAATTAATTAAACTTAAATTTGAGATGAACAGCATACTGCAGAAAAAAGCTGAATATGCAATGTTTTGCCTGAATCAAAAGTATTTTGAACAAGGGGAGAGAACAGGTAAAATGCTGGCGCACAGGGTTAAGCAGATAAAATCTAGCAACCTTATACCATCTATTTTTGATAATAATACTAATAATAATAATAATAAGTTGACCACCTGTAAAAAAGAAATTAATGATGCTTTTACTAAATTCTGTCAGGAGCTGTGCACCTCCAATGGAGGAACAGAGGTTGACAGATTTCTTTTCTTCTATTAAAATTCCCAACCTGTCCGAAGACCAAAGAACTGTATTAGAAGGAAAGGTCACACTAGCTGAAGTTAAGCAGGCAATTGGTAGTCTTAGATTGGGCAAATCTCCAGGCAATGACAGATTTCCTTCAGATTTTTATGAGGTGTTTATGGACGAATTAGCTCCAAGACTACTGCCGGTGTATCAAGATGCGCTTCAAAAGGGGAGATTACCACTATGCAATCGGCAGTGATCACGTTATTACACAAAAAAGGGAAAGACCCACAGTATTGTGGGAATTACCGCCCAATTTCATTAACCAACGTGGACGAAAAGATTATCTCCAAGATACTAGCTTTGAGGCTTGAGAACGTACTTCCTTGCTTGGTGCATAGGGATCAGGTCAGTTTCGTGAAAAACAGATGTTCTGCAGATAACTTAAGTAGGATATTGCATATATTCTGGAAGGACTAATTTAGATCCTTCTCCTTAGACTCAGAGAAGGCCTTTGATAAAGTTGAATATCCCTTTCTGTTTTAAACGTTGAAGAGATTTGGTTTTGGTTCCATTTTCAGGCGGTGGATTCAGATGATGTACACAGATGCAATGGCTACAGTCACTACCAATGGGATAATGTCACCCTCCTTTTCATTAAGTCGGGGCACTAGACAAGGTTCACCCTTATCACCTGTCATTTTCGCCCTGTTTTTGGAGCCTCTGGCTATTGCTCTACGTGAATGTAAGCAGATCAGAGGGGTGGATTTGGGTCAAGAAGAACATAGAACTTGTTTGTACGCAGATGACATTTTATTGATTGCAAGTAACCCAGAATGAGCGGTTCCTGCAATCTCCTTGATTATTGATTCTTTGTCTGCAATCTCTGGCTACACCATAAATTGGTCGAAGTCCGAAGCTATGCCCATTTCTAAACTGTGTCCTCCAGCCATTAGGAGCTCATGGCAGTTCAAGTGGATGCTCGAGGGTTTGACCTACTTAGGGATTAAATTGACTCCTGGTGTAGATAACATAATGCAAGTAAATATCTCCCCAGTGATTCAAAATATTCGCCCGCTTTTGGAGAATTAGGTCAAAATGAATCTGTCCCTTTTGGGCAGAATTAACCTGGTAAAGATGATCATTGCTCCTAAACTCCAGTACTTTCTCCATATGTTACCTATAGCAGTCCTGCATAACGCTTTATAATACATGTGTGGAGGGTTTTGTGTGGGCAGGCAAAAACCCATCCTTTAATCGGTCCACATTATATGCTGCAAAAAGATAGCGGCGGGTTGGCATTATCCAAGATGGTCTGGCATCATTAAGCATTCTCTCTTTCTCAGTTAGTTAAGATAAATAACTCCCCTACGGAGAAGCTGTCATGGGTTGCGATTGAGGAAAGTCTTGTGGCTCCTACCTCTTTAGAGGCTTTCCTCACTCAGAGAGGAAGACCAGTACCGTATAAAGATCCAGTGTTGGCTTTTATACAAGAGACCTGGTTTAGAGCTCACCAATTTATCAACACTAGCCCCTTTCTCACCTCTAGAGCCTTTATCTGGTATAATAAGAAATTATTCATTGGTAAGAAACCGTTTCATGTACAGTATTAACATAAATGTTGCCATTTGATGCATTGTACCAGAGCTTAAAGCTAATTTGCATCTGCACTCTACTATTGTGATATTTTGCGGATTACATGCAAAAGATCACAACAGCAGAATATGAAAAGTAAGTCACATAATATAGTTAAATTCTGCACAACAAACCACTAACATATTAAAATGCTATTAATATGTTAGTGGTTTGTTGAGCTCGTGCTAGGTATGGTTTCCTTATATTGCTGTTTCTTCAAGAACACCACACATTGACTGTAAAAGATCGGCATAGCCTCAAGGCCTATAAAGTGAAGGCAGTGTAAAAGTGTCCAAAGCTGCCTTCCTCCTCAGGACAAAAACAACAGACACAGCCAGTTAAGACAGAGTCAGTCTATCACTATCAATCATGGATCGGCCTCCCCAGAGCCCGGACCTCAACATTATTGAAGCAGTGTGGGATCATGTTGACAGAGAACAGAACAAAAGGCAGAAATATCCAAAGAAGCCTGGAGAACTATTCCTGTAGACTACTTAAAGAAATGATGAGAAAGCTGCCTAAGTGAGTTTAGACTGTGCTGAAGAATAAAGAATAAATATTGACTTCCAAGCTCATTAAAATTGTATAAACTGTGTGTTTCCTTGATACAAGAAATGACTGCACCTATTTACCATTTCCTTGTAAAATATAAATGGAGAGGTGGCTTAAAACTGTATCTTTCTTTGGCATTTCCTTATGTTTGCATCTTCTTGGGTCTCATAAACAGGTAGCAAAACATATTTGAGGATGACAAGGCAAAAGGTTTGCCAGCGGTCTCATCCCTGTTACCTTGACACAATGTTTCCCTCTATAGCAAAAGAAAAAAGAGAATTTCATTTTTAGAAGTTCATTTTTAACTAGTTTATTACTTTAGCTTTACATTTTCTTAACCTGATAAGACAGAAATTAAGACAAAAAACACCAGTGAGTAAAGTTCAATTAAAGAAATGTGCTGAACATGGTCCCAATACTTGCAGAGCAAACAAAATTTTATACACGTCTCCTGCACAGCCAACATTTCAACAGGCACACTTGCGCAAATAACTATGAATTAACTTTGTTACTGCTGCGTGAGAAAGAACAAGTTTTGTTTTGTTTGTTTTTTCATTTCATCAACATTTTAGTTTTATACCATTAAAGCATTAAAACAAAAATATGAAATAAATGATTTCAAAATAAAAAGAGGTCTTACATAATCATTTGACCAGATAGACATGAAACAAGTGAGATAAAAAAACCAAACTCCACTAACTGCAATAAATGAAGGCTATTCAAATAAATTTCGCAAAGTAAACTAGTTCAGTAGCAAATAAAACTGGGTCTCTTTTCACAATCATGAGTTGCCCAAAACACTTCCTCCTGCACACTTCATCTTGGCGTGCATACACCAGGGTTTTCCCCTTCACCCCAGGCCTCGTAGTCCATCACCTGTCTGTCCATCCACAACCAGTCTCTGGACAAGAAGCGCAAACCAATCCAGATGTGTTCAGTTGTGTTATGTTTCGGCAGCTCTCTCTGATTCAACAGCATCTCGGTCTCAGATGCCACGCTGGCCAGATCATCATAGTGCACCCTGCAGTACTCTAGAGCTTCCTCGCAAGTCCTGCTCTCACTTAACACTTCCACACTTACCACCATTCCAGAAGAAGGTAGAAATGGGTGTTCTTTTAACGTCATGCCATTTCTCTTTATGAGTACAGCCGTAATTTTAATTTGTTCTATTTTCAGGTTTATCTAATGCCCAGAAAAACTTGGAAACCTCCCCTCCTCCTGACCAAAATCATTTGTCAGTGGAGCTCCTTGCCAGTCCTATCCAGATTTTGACACTAACATTGCTGAGCTCCCGAAGTTTGCTGATGTCATGTTCATGTTTGGCAGGGGCCAGGTCTAGTTCTTCTGACAGTAACTCTGAGCTTCAAGCCAAAGCATCTTCTCATCAATGTGAACATACTTGCAAAAAGTTTTAGAATAGCTTAGCAGAAGCAGGATGCACCTGAAGATTCGAACCATTGTGGTTTTGCATGTAAAGCAATAAAGATCTAAAGAGGTGTGTTGGTGTATGATGGATCTGTGAGTCTTTTTGTCTGTCAGAAAGTATTTGCATATTCTCATAAAAAATTGTAGTGATTTATTTATATACTACATTTGTACACAGTATCCATTCGCATGCAACTCCTCATAAGAACCAATTCTAAAATAGGAAAGCTCAGCAATTCAAAATGTAAACCCATATTAGTTTTTTCCCCCTTTTTTCTGTGAAAGAGTCAAGTAATGCTTTTCTTTGAGGAAGTAAAAGTTGTGGTAATTTAATCAGGTCAGCTTATTGCAGGTTGGTTGTCTAAAAATCCTATACAATTTTACGTGCTAACAATAAAATTGTAATTTATTATTACAATTTTATTGTTAGCACGTAAAATTGTAATTTTGTTACAAGGTCTTCCCTTAGGGCTGCTGTGAAAGTCCCTTTAGAAAGATGGATTACGACACCCTTATCGATTTTTTTTAACTTGCTTCGGGAAATTATAGTTCTTCTTTCACTTCACACTGGAAAAACAAATCAGATGTGTAATCTTTCTGACTGTCTGAATCAAAATCGAATCAAATTGAATAGAATCCGGGAACCATGAACTATAACAAGTTAAGTCAAGAGGCTTTATTGTCATTCCAACCATGTGCAGTGGTACAGTAAACAGTGAAGCGAGACAATGTTCCACCAAGACCATAATGCTACATACAACATAGACAATAAACACAGGACTATATTAAGTCCAATGTGCAAAAAGTGCAAAAAACCAAAACAAAGACAGTGCAACACCAGACAGAACAGAATGATACAGATACAAGACGGTGCAGACACAACAGTGCAATAGAAATGTGGAAAAGACTGAGAATTGTGCAAAAAGTAACTTGGTTTATGAAGGTGTGCGTGTGTGTTTGTGTGTGTCAGTCCAGTCACTGAGTGTTCAGGAGTCTGATGGTTTGGGGGAAGAAATTGTTTTGCAGTCTGGCAGTGAGGGCCCGAATACTCCGGTACTTCCTGCCAGAAGGCAGCAGGGTGAAGAGTATGTGTGAGGGGGGTGTGGGGGCCTCCACAATCCTTCAAACTTCAAATCAATTTGAGCCAAAAGAGTAAAACATGAAAGGCAGATATCTTCTATTAATCACCAGAAGATGTTGCATAAAAAGGGATGACATGTGCCAAAGTCAGGCGTTTAAAGTGGGACAGGGTTTTTTTTTTATTGTTTTGCTACAACACCAAAACAACTGCAGGTGTCCCTGAGTTGTGGCTGCAGAACTTCAGCATCTTGCTAGCCCTACTGAATAAGAGCAAGCATAAAAGGAGGAACATGTTGTGGCAGGTAATTTCCAATGCAACTTTTCTATCAGCTCAACAGACATCAGCAAACACACAAACTGTTTGTGTGCAGTTTGTTGCACAGTGTGTTGCTAGCTAAAGGTCCAGCTGCTGCATTTCAAAAGAACAGAAAAGAAGCTCTGGTGCTCATGGTCAGAGTAAGGTTACATCAGAAGTGTAGCAGAGATGAGTTTGCATTTAAGCTGATGATGCTTAGATTAATTTACTGAATTACAATTTTATGCCAACTATATACTTTCTATATAAAGGCAGTATACACAGCATAGTTTCAGTGTAGGAGATGTAAATCAGCAATGATAGCTTGTGAAGCTGCATAGATCTTGTTGAACTGAGTTGTGTAAATCCACAAGGAGAAACAGGTCAGCTGATCACATCATGTTCACTAAGAAAACCTACTGAAGCTCACATTATAAATTTTTGTCAGTTGTGATTATTTTTCTTGTGCTGAGACACGATACCGATCTTAGTGTTTTATGACGAGCTGAATTCCACTGTAACCTCTCTATTCTCATTCTACTGTTTAGGTGTGGAGGCAAAGTGGTCTCTTGTGTTCTGGGGGCCTCTGGATGTCTGGAGTTTTGATCTCCTCCATACCTGCTTCATACCCTGGAGGACGGGGCTGTGGCTCCCCACAGCAGATCATTACATGGAGAAACCTTTGGAATGCAAGCATGCTGATCCACACAGGTATGCACACAGGTGTACACACGGGTGTTCACAGACGCGGACTACAGCTTTCTTGGCTGCTGCCTCAAAGCACATTGTGCGCTGTCTATCTTGCGTGCTGCACAATATCGTTTATTATTTAGTATCTACTGATATCTACTGCTAGCTAGTTTATTGTGATGGTGCCATTGTTTTAATTATGTTGCTCTTTGTTGTTTACTTTCTCTTCTGTTTTTTTTTTTCCATACAGGTGACCCAGGTGTTTTTTGTTTTTTTTTGTTGTTTGGGTTTGTTTTTTTCTTTCTTCCCCCCCTTCTCACCGTCTCTTCTCCCCTTTGGTTTTCTTTCTCTCCCTCTCTTTCTTTCATTCTTTCTCCCTGTCCTATCCCCCAGTCATGTCTGTCCCGTTTGTAGGAACTGAAAATAAAATAAATTCATAATTATGATAAAGGTCAATCAAATGGACCAATATGGCAAGGCCATGATGATCCACTTGGTAAAATAAATCCGCTTGGCCTCTTTCTTGGCCTTAAGACAACAATTCTGATGGCTAAAGATCCAAACGGGACACAAAAAAAAAAAAAAGGTGTGGAGGCAAAGTGTCATGAACCGCAGTGCATGCACACAAGTGGGATCCAAGAGCAGACTCAATGCACCTAATGCGAGCAAGAACAGTCTTTATTGTTTTAACAAAGGGTGACCCGGAACAACCAAGGAAGCGAAAATGTGGAACTGAAGAAAACCAAGAAGACAAACGACACAGGGAAGCCGTAATCAGGACCGTGGGAGGCTGCAACACAAAGGGGAGAAAATTACTAGAGAGACACAACAGAACAGGGCTTTAGTAAGTGGCTTACGATCAGAGTGGGACCATGGGACTCGGAAGGGGGAAAGTGTGTCTGTGGCTAGCGAATCCGAGGAGGCAGGGATGAGGTCAGATGATACACTTAGTGTTCCGAGCAGGCTGGAGGACAGGCAGGTGGCAGATACAGATGCCGGATCGTAACCTAGGCACACGAAGGCAGAATTAACATAGTTCACGTAACGCATATATACAAAGCTTTTTGCGAGGAGCCTAGTTACCACGGAGGGGTGACTAACGGACTGGCTTGGAGCATCCGTCAGCGCAGGGTTAAATAGTGCTCCAGGTATCCATGGGATGCAGGTGTGATGGTGATGACCCAGCCCAGGGGTGTGGCCACCAGGGCATCCCACACACTCCTCAGACACAGGGCCACGGACCATGACACAAAGTCACCCACTACAATGTAAGCAACACAATTTTGTTTTTTAATTCTCTTTCACTGCTTGTGTCCCACATAAACGATTCAAACTAAGTTAATTTGTTAGAATTAGAATATTAATTAGAATAATTTTTATATTCTATTCTACTAATATAATTTTATTATTATATTAATATAGCACAAGGTTCAGTTACCTTTGTACATTTCAAAGCCTGTATTTTTTTCACTTTTACTGGAGTAAAAACCATATGTTCCTGTACGTCTTAAAAAAAATACATAAAAGAAATTAAAAAAAAAATAAAACAGGACTTTTGCCACTTCTTGTCAAATTGTCACATTTGATAACATGTCACATTTTATCAAAATCTAAAGGTAGTGATGATTGTTAGGTTTGTAGCTTGAACCTATTCGCTGGAACGTTGAAGACAATATAATTACACAGCAAGCAAGACACGAAATAGGCAGAGTTCTTCATGCTTCTCGTGCACGGGAGAGAACCGAACAAACGCCGTTCCTTCGCTTGACCCCAGTTGCTCTCGTCCGCTCCCCCGTAACACTGCTCTTTTATTGAGGTTACATGAATATGCATAGGTTCATTAACATAAGACGTCTACATACAAACAAAAAGTACCTTGCCTGTGCGTGTGTGTGTGTGTGTGTGTGTGTGTGCGTGCGTGTGTGTGTACACAAACACTATCACATTTTACAATGCTTTGTCCCATTCCCCCCTCCACCAGACTGGACTCTTAAAAAAGGACTGAAAATCAGAGAGTGTAACCTCAGGTCATGTGCCTCACTGCCGGCCTATCAAATACACAGTAGTTAAATCAAATGACTAGAAAGTGCACTTTGAACTCAGCCCCTGGCTGAGGTCTCATTCAAGCAGAAATGTAAAAGTTCCTGTCCTTGGTGGGGCCCCCTGTTCAGAGGTGTCCCCATAAAAGACTTATAGCTGGTTACAGCGGCTTGGAAAGAAGCCCATAGATGGCCCAACAAGCCTCGACCAG
>NW_024583037.1:32436-44011 GCF_018398535.1 Haplochromis burtoni
TTGCTGGTCTGGAAGTCCAACAGTTCATCTAAACAAAAGGCCTAAAACAGATATAGCCATGTTTATCCTACCATAAAACAATAAGACAAGGTACGACCTCTTCCCATGCTCCCAGGATGTAGGTGTGCACACCAAGCCTTTGCAGCCTGCTAAAGATCACACATCCTATCACTACACAATTGATTATACACCTCTAAGCATATATGGTTAAATATTTCTAAGCATAAATGACAATCAACAATACAAACCCTAACAATGATATTTTAATATCTGGAGTTCCTGGCTGTATTTGTACATCTTTTTGTCAACACAAACAAGGATGTTCCTCATAGATATAGTATATATCTCTGTCGTCAAACCTCATCAACAATCCATGCAAAAAGTCAGTAGAATGCCAGACAGCTCTTGTTGAGAAATCAGTTTTGCCCCGGTTCTTTTTTATTCCTCAAGCATCCAGAGACGGCACCGGACTCAGTAGTCATTTTCACAAAAGCTTTATTCATCTTTATTTATCCTCATTTAAGCATGCATTCTTCTAGAAGGGAAGACTTGCCAGGCCAGTGCCCCTCTGCAAAATCTTCACTCCTTTGTCTGTGAAACACAGTTTTGTAGGAGCGACCTCATCATAAAACCTCCCATGGTGAGCTGCAAACTCTGTGTCTGTGGCTATGTGCACAAGCACATAAATGCCTGTGTGTGCACGTACCCGTATGTCTATGTAAGTGCACATGAGTGAGTGTGCGTGTGGATGTATGTGCGTAACAGTTAAAACACTATGTGCGTATATCTCTATGTACGTGCCTTCCTGAGGGTCATAAAAGTCCATCTCCCTTCCAAACCAAAGTTATTTAGTTACAAACTTTGAGACTCCCACCCAGGCATGCCCTGAGGAATTTCCACTCAGCATTAACTCCTCTTTGTCTTACACAGTTCAACTGGGGGAGGGTCTCCTAAAATCTACTCCTAAGTTCATGACACAGTCAGGCCTTTATTTATATCCAGGGCAGTGTCAGTGTCTCACAATTCTATATCCTATCTAACACATTCCTAAACTCTAAAATAAGCTAAACATTCCTACACTCTGCACACTGCAATATGTGTGGATTCACTCTGCATGCAAATATGAGAGTAGTCTCAAAATGTGAGAAACATCACTGTGAACAACAAAAAATCTGGAGTTTAATTTACTAACTTCAGGTTACACAGTTAAACACACATATGAAGTGGTGAAACCCAGTGCTTCCAAGATTCAAGGAATTTTGTCAATAAAGAAACCAAAAAATTGCACATCAAAGAGCAAAATATCAATAATATCAAAGGTGACAATGAACAAACACCATCTATACCAACCTTAATAAATAATTCAAATGAATTTTATAAAGTAAATTCAAAATGTAATCTCTCTTCACAATCACGAGCCTCCCAAACATGCAGTCCCTTCTGTGACTTGTATGGCTGCAAACTTCATCTTTGAGTGTGGACATGTTGGTTCCCCTCACCTCACACCAGGCCTCATAGCCCATCTCCTGCCCATCTACCAATAGCCAGTCCCCAGGCAAGAAACACAAGCTAATCCAGCTGAGTTCAGTGGTGTTATGTTTCTTCAGTTCTCTCTGGATCAGCAGCATTTCAGTCTCAGACGCCACACTTGCCAGGTCATCATGGTGCTCCCTGCAGTAATCCAGTGCTTCCTCCCAAGTCTGTTCCTCCTCCACCACTATTGCACGGTAGCAGAAGAATGTGTTGATATTCTGTGGGTTTGCATCATTCCACCTGTTTATCCACACACAGCCACTGTCTTCAACACTGTGACAGTTGTTAGGTTTACCTGGTGCCCAGAAAAACATGGTAGCCGCTCCACCTCCTGACCAAAGCCATTTTTCTCTATCTGAGGAATTTCTCTTCAGTCCTATCCAGATACATCTATTGATACTACCAGAGAGCTGCTCAAGTTTGAGATTATCATGTTCATTACTGACAGGAGCCAGGTCTGTGTATTGCTGCCAACAGTGTGTCAGAGCAAGCTGCCAATTTTTTGGCCGTTCAATGTAAAATTACTTGGTAAACATTACAGATAAACTCAGCAGAAACAGGATGCACATGAAGAGCAGATCCATCCTTAACTTGTTTTACAGAATTTTGCTGAAAAAAAAAGAGGTGTGATGATGCTTGTTAAAGCTGTGAGCCTTTTGAATTTCTCAGAAAACATTTGCATTGGGGCGGCTCTTAATTCACTGAACCTGTGGTATTCATGACCCATGGAAGAAATCGCAGGTGCTGCTCATATGTATTTTGATTTAGGTCAATTCATGTTTATATTGTCCTCTTGACTGGAGTTCATAAATACAATTATCAATACATAATTATCAGAAATTCAACAGGCTCATTTTAATTCATATTACATATCCTGCTTCTATTTGTAAACATTTTTCAAATCTGCATTTCTGTCAGGGTCGGCCGGTGCCCCGACCGGTCGACCTGCCTGTGTGTGTGTGTGTTCTCCTCTCTCTCGCTCTGTTTTTCTCGACTCTGCTGCGATTGTTACGAGGTCGCGTGGCAACGAGAGACCTCCAACCCGGAAGCGCTGCCGCTCTGAGCTGCCTCACCTGAGACCGAGGCTGTATCCCAATTCAGGCAGCCTTAAAGTACGCAGCCTCAACGATCCTCAAGGGCTGAGTACTCAAAGACCACTAAGGCCGGAAGTGCGAGGCTTGCGAAATGGGATGGTCTAGCCTCTGTTGCGCTGCCCAGGTTGCCTAGCAACCATGATACTAACAGCTGGAAACGTTTCATACAGCTTTGTTTGACAGAAATGAAGGAGAAAATCTTATGTTCATTTGTTTGTTTCTTTCTACATGAGCTTTGATCATTCTCTGTAAGATTAAGGTCAGCTATTAAACGGCGTATATTTTGAAGTAAAGGCTTTAAAACCAAGTTAGTACAAACATCACTAATGTCACATAACTTTGCCGACATGTGCCCAACAGTAATGTTTTAATGTTCTTCGTTATTAAACATTTGCACATAAATAAGTGACATAATATTCAGTACTTACTTTTCACAGTTTACTCTTCGGCTGCTCCGCTTCTGCCGTCTGCGGCAGAATTATCCACACCGACTTCCGCGCTATGAATTGTGGGATATATGGGACCACGAAGTCTACACTGCCACAGCCTTAAAATTCAGGGAAATGAAGGACGCTATTCAGGGCCGCATTTCGAGCAGCCTTTGAATTGGGACAGCCTTCGGCGCGCCGCTGTGACGTAATTGGCCTTGAAATGCGTACTTTAAGGTTGCAGACCCTGAATTGGGATACAGCCCGATTCCTCGCCAGCTGCTGCCATCATCCACCATCGTTGGCAGGACTATTTAATGGTGTGGCTGAGCGACAGACATCGCTGGAGTATTGCACCAAGCTCGGTAGCTAGCGGAGGGAAGCTAATCGTGTTTGTTTTTGCCTGCTCCCAGGAGGAGGAAGGAGAGACTTTACGGAGTTTCGGGAGTTTGTGGACACTGCCACGCATCACAGGGGAAAAAGGGGAGAGGATCACTAAAAGGATTTGAACTGTGGATAACTGTTGACTGGTTTTTCTTCACTGTAAATAAAGGCACTGTTCAACTTAAGCGAGAGGTCCGCATCTGGGTTCCCTAACAAACCTGCCTTGACAATTTCTGCATTGATATAGCTAAAAACATCATGTGAGTTTGTAAAATGAGTTGTAAGAAACCAATGAAGAACCCAATTAGGCAGTCTTAGACTTAATGGATGAGTTTGGTCACTTCAGGGTATCTGGTTCTTATGGAAGCCCGTTTCCGCCACTAAAAAAAAAAAATAAGATCCATAACTCGAAATTTCGAGTTATTTTCTCAAAATTCGGACTTATTAACTCGAAATTTTGAGTCATTAACTCGAAATTTTGAGAAAAATAACTCGAAATTTTTTAAAATCTACGTGGCTGATGTAATTTCCTTGTTACCCGGAAGGATATGGCGCAAAGGGGTGCGCACTCAAAACTGGATCGTGTCGTGAGCTACTGTATTAACAACAAATGGCGCCAGGTTCTTCAGTTTTGAATGCCTTCCTACAAATGATAACTGGATAAAAGGTATATAAAAACAGTGTGACAGCGATTGTTACATACAAAGTTGAATAGAATGCAACGTCAGGGTTAACCAAAGGTACCTATAAGGTTTCTGTTACATGCTAATGACACCTGTTACATCTCATGAAACAGACGTTTTGCTGAAAGCATGCATAATAAGTGTACAGCACTGTATAAAACAAAATCACAAATCACCCAAAACAGGGAATATGACTGACAACTATATAAATAAGGAACAAAACCAATAAAAATGTAACCAGACAACTGAGAAAATGTGGGATTGACTGTATTGTGATGCTGATTGTAGTTACAGTGCAAATGGACACTTAAAAATGCAGTTCCCACTTCTCCACCATAGTCAGAGCTCATAATGTAGTTAGGCACAGATACTTTGATGATAATATGGTGGCTTTATTTTAATTTTGTAATTTTAATTTACATCCTTCCTTACAGCATGGGAGACTTGACTGAATTCTTGAAACAAAGAGAAGTCTCTGAGGAAATTATACAGACCTTGGAGAATGGAGAGAGATAAAAGTGATTTTGGACATTAGACATGAAAGATTTATCAGAGGCTCAGTATTAGCAAACTTAGCTACTTTGGACTTGCATATGAGAGCATGAGGGTGGGGATGGATGTTTGTATCTGTGTGTGCCTGTTTGTTTGTGTCTATATGTCAGGTCGGGTATCAGACGCCACCTCTCTGGGGACATCTCAGGCCCTCCAAGGTATGGAGGCCTATCTCCCCGACCACTCCCCCTGCCTGTGGCAGACGCCCTCAGACATCGGTGCATTGGTGGTTCTTTGTGTCCGGGGATGGGCTCCAGGTACACACCAGCTCACTCCTGGTGGCTGCTTGTCGGGGCCTGGGGCTCGCTCGGGCCACTTCGGGGGTGGGGTGCCCTCGGCCTCTCGACCTGGGGCTCGGTCACTCTGGCACAGCTGGCTCACGGGCACGTCACTGCAACTCCCCCTGGCTTCTGCTCCGCGGCTGCTGAGTGAGCCCTCATCTGGGACTCTCCTCAGCTCTTTCTGGGACAGTGGCGCGGCTGCCCCTCTGTTGGTCTTCCTTGGTCTCTTGTGTTCTGGGGGCCTCTGGATGTCTGGAGTTTTGATCTCCTCCATACCTGCTTCATGCCCTGGAGGACGGGGCTGTGGCCCCCCCACACCCTCTAGCAGATCATTACATGAAGGAACCTTTTAAATACAAGCGCTCATGCTCACAGGTGTGTCACCACATCATTTGCCTTGGTCTGTACGTGTGTCTGTGTCCGACTTCACAGAGTGAGTCTGTAAATAAACCACTCAATTACTGTACAATTGTTTTTCTATGTGTGCATGGATCTGTGAAAATAACACAGACAAACCTAAAACACGGGCACTTTGGTGAATTTCATCTACTTGCATTAAGGGCTTTGACCGTGCCTCAATCATCTCCACATCATGTTCATGTACTGTCATCATCACTGGAACCATATTAAAATGTAAATAAAATATCTGTACTCATTTGTTCATATCAGACAAAACTGAATTTTAAGTCATATCTTCTAAAGAACCTGGTCACAAAATTAAGTCCCTTGACCATCAAGGCACCTTTGGTTTTATTATTATTAACCTTTATTTAACCAGGAAAAGTCCCATTGAGATTAAAAACCTCTTTTTCAAGGGAGTCCTGGCCAAGAGGCGACAACATGTTGAAATTACAAAGTTACATACATATTATAAGTAACAATTACATTTTAAAAACATTTTTCTCTGGCTCTCTCAATCTGGACTTAAAAGCATTTAATGAAATAAGATCTGCTATCTTCCAGTCTTTTTGCATCATGTTCCATGTGAAAGGGGCAGCATAAGTAAAAGCCCTCTTTCCCAGTTCAGTTCTGGCAAATGGAACATTGAGCAAAAAAAGATCGCTTGAACGCAGGCTGTAAGAAACAGTACTTCTCCGTGTGAGCAGATCGCAAATGTAGGTGGGCATTTGTCCAAGCAGGGCCTTATAAATAAAGATGCACCAGTGAACAAACCTCCTGGAGGACAACGAAGGCCATCCCACTCGAGCGTACAGATCACAACAATGGGTCAAGGCCCTACAGTTTGTAATAAACCGTAAAGAGGCATGATATACTGAGTCAATCTTATGAAGACACTGGGCGGAAGCATTCATGTACAGCAGATCACCATAATCTAAAACAGATAAAAATGTGGCATTTACAAGACGCTTTTTTGTCTCAAAAGAAAAGCAAAATTTGTTTCGAAAGAAAAATCCCAATTTTAGTTTGAGTTTTTTCACAAGATTGTCTATGTGAGATTTAAAGGTCAGAGAATCATCAATTAAAAAGCCAAGATATTTATACGTATGCACCACTTCTATGAGGTTTCCCTCAAGAGTGGACACCAAAGGGACAGTTTGAGGAAATCTCTTCATGTTTGAAAACAACATTAGCTTTGTCTTTTCAGCATTGAGAACCAATTTCAGCTCCAGAATGTGTGTGAAATAAAATTCTACAGCTCATCCGGGTTCTCGTCTAAATTTGCATTTTATTAGATGATAAGTACAGCACTTTGCAAAAGTCTTAAACCACCAATCATTTCTTTTGCTTGCAAGGAGTAAGACCTTCAGGACACTTTCAAGGACACTACTACAGTAACTGCTGTTTTGAATAAGTTCCTGGGTGCATAAAGGTAATAAAACATGCTTACAAGGCACAAGATTTGCCAGCAGTCCCACCCTGTCACGGCTGCCGAGGCGAGCCGTGTGGATTTAGAAGGAGGACCCAAGATGCAGGCAGTGGATGAGATACCGGTGGTTTTATTTACAGAGGTGTAGTGGCAAACAAACAGTGGGGCATAACAAACAACTAAAGACACCTAAACTGGGAGAACTAAAAATAACAGACCTGGGAGCATATGACAACGGATGATGAATAGCAGAGAGACGCAGACGAGGAACAGGACACCGTGGAACACAGGGTAACAGACTGACACGGAGTTACACAGACTGACACGGAGTTACACAGACTGACACGGAGTTACACAGACTGACACGGATACACAGACTGACACGATTTACACAGACTGACACGGAGGACGACACGAGCACACGACCAACCGGCAACAGGCAGGAGAACACACAGGGCTTAAATACACACACCAGTAATCAGGGGATGAGAGACAGGAGGGCAACACAGCTGGGAGGAATCTGGGCTGACGGGACAGGGGAAACGTAAACTGAGTCACACTCACATACGACACGGACCTTCACAATAAAACAGGAAACTCAGACACATGGAACCAGACAAGACATTGAACTAAACAGACAGATTCACAAACAGATGGGGAGACACCATAGACAGACAGATACAGACGCAGACTCAGAGGCAGATCGAAAATAACACAGAACTTAAACAATCATCATCTAGAAAATGATAACAAACTAAAAGCGCTGGGTCACCGACCCAGGACCATGACAGTACCCCCCCCTCAAGGGCTGGCTCCAGACAGCCCAGCAGAAACAAAAAAACCGGACCAAAACAAAACAGAAAACAACCCGACCAGGGCGGGCGGAGGGGGCCCAGGACGGAGGGACAGAGTCCAAAAAGGCCCAGATGGTCAAGTTCAGGAGGCCGACCATGCGAATGGCAACGGGGCAGGTCCGGATGCCGGCCACGCAGTAGGCAGTGGCGTGGAAACAGTTCTGGGGGCCGACCGTGCGGACGGCAACGGCGGCGTGGAAACAGTTCTGGGGGCCGACCGTGCGGACGGCAACGGCGGCGTGGAAACAAGTCCGGAGGCCGGCCACGCGGAAGGCAGTGGCAGCGTTCAGGAGGGCGTTCAGGAGGGCGTCCACGGTGGCGGAGATGCCCAACAAGCGGCCTGGCAGATGACCGAAGATGTGGAGGTGGTAGTAGGGGACCTGAAGGCTGCGTGGCCCCTGCAGCCCCAGGCGAGGCAGAAGCCGAGGCTGGACCAGGCGAGGCAGAAGCCGAGGCCGGACCAGGCGAGGCAGAAGCCGAGGCCGGACCAGGCGAGGCTGATGAGGATGATGAGGAAGCTGAGGCCGGACCAGGCGAGGCTGATGAGGATGATGAGGAAGCTGAGGCCGGACCAGGCGAGGCTGATGAGGATGATGAGGAAGCTGAGGCCGGACCAGGCGAGGCTGATGAGGATGATGAGGAAGCTGAGGCCGGACCAGGCGAGGCTGATGAGGATGATGAGGAAGCTGAGGCCGGACCAGGCGAGGCTGATGAGGAAGCTGAGGCCGGACCAGGCGAGGCTGATGAGGACGATGAGGAAGCTGAGGCCGGACCAGGCGAGGATGAAGACACGGAGGCTGGACCAGGCGAGGATGAAGACACGGAGGCTGGACCAGGCGAGGATGTAGCAGTGGCTGGACCAGGTGAAGCGGATGAAGCCGAAGCATGCGCTGGACCAGGCGACGCTGAGGATGCAGCAGAGGCCGGGCCAGGCAACGGCGTGGAGGATGCAGATGGAGGCGCTGCAGCAGGTGGCGGCATGGATGAAACTGCTGCTGCAAGCGTGGATGAGGCTGCTGGTGGAGCAGCTGGTGGCTGGATGGGCTCCTCGGGCCCCCCAGCTGAAGAGAAAGGAGGCTGGACGGGCTCCTCGGGCCCCCCAGCAAAAACAGTCTCAGAACCAGTGGGCACTGGAGCCCCTGGCACACACAGAACAGAACCAGCAGGCACACGGGCCTCTGGCAGGAACGCAACAGGACCAGCAGGCACACGGGCCTCTGGCAGGAACGCAACAGGACCAGCAGGCACACGGGCCTCTGGCAGGGACAGAACAGGACCAGCAGGCACACGGGCCTCTGGCAAACACATAGCGGCCTGCAGCTGCGCAGAGCATTGACCCTGCTCAGGCAGCGACAGCTCTGTGCAGTCCTCAGCTGGCTTCTTAAACTCCAGGGGTCCAGAGTCTAATGGGGGCTGAAACCCAGCCTCTGGGGAGGCCCTGGAGTGCATCTCAGTCTCAGAACTGGCCAGCCTTTGAGGAATGTTGACATTGTTCTTGGGTTTGTCTCTCTGCTTAGAGTACGGAGTTGTTGAACTGTCCGTTATGGGTTGGACTGACATGGCTTGCTGTACAGGAGGAGTAGGTGAAGGTGATGGCTGAACAGGTAGTGGAGCAACTGACACAGGATGCAGGGCTGGTGACTGCTGAACTGAGGATAAAGCTAATGATTCTTCTGCTAACCGGGCTACTGACTGGGCCATGGATTGTAACAGGGTTTGTAATAAGTCTGGCTGTGACTGTAATTGAGCTATGGATTGTGAGGCTGAATGTGGCGGAGGTGGCGACTGGGCTTCTGGCCGGGCGGCTAACTGAGCTTCTGGCCGGGCGGCTAACTGAGCTTCTGGCGATAAACAGTTTTTGTCCTGTGCCGTACAGAACATCACCCCTGAGTAAACGGTCCCACAGTTCAGACCAACAATACTGTCCTGTCCACTCACCACAGCTGGCTGCTCGGAAATCCCCAGGTCCGACTGTGGCGAGGAGCGTCGGCAGCGTGAGCGCCGTTTCCCCCTCGAAGGCTGGGTTGACGGGCCGGGCAGAACATCCTCTGTCGGACTGGGCAGTGAAGCATGAGCTGCAGGGTGGGTGGTAGCAGCCGGGGGGTGAAGACGGAGTCCATTCAGAATGAAATTCTGTGCGAGCGGGTGAAGTGAGCTGAGCAGCCAGGGGAGACCAGAAACCAAGCGCTGTAGCCGATTAGCCACGGCTTGGCGAAATTCTCTCCCCTCGTGCTCCAGCCACGCGTTGATTAATTTGTCCACGGAGTAAACAATGTCCTCCCGGAGCTCCTTGGGCGGGTTGAATGCTGCTGGGTCCATAGTGGCCGGTTCGTACTGTCACGGCTGCCGAGGCGAGCCGTGTGGATTTAGAAGGAGGACCCAAGATGCAGGCAGTGGATGAGATACCGGTGGTTTTATTTACAGAGGTGTAGTGGCAAACAAACAGTGGGGCATAACAAACAACTAAAGACACCTAAACTGGGAGAACTAAAAATAACAGACCTGGGAGCATATGACAACGGATGATGAATAGCAGAGAGACGCAGACGAGGAACAGGACACCGTGGAACACAGGGTAACAGACTGACACGGAGTTACACAGACTGACACGGAGTTACACAGACTGACACGGAGTTGACACAGACTGACACGGAGTTACACAGACTGACACGGAGTTACACAGACTGACACGGAGTTACACAGACTGACACGGAGTTACACAGACTGACACGGAGTACACAGACGAACCGGCAACAGGCAGGAGAACACACAGGGCTTAAATACACACACCAGTAATCAGGGGATGAGAGACAGGAGGGCAACACAGCTGGGAGGAATCTGGGCTGACGGGACAGGGGAAACGTAAACTGAGCACACTCACATACGACACGGACCTTCACAATAAAACAGGAAACTCAGACACATGGAACCAGACAAGACATTGAACTAAACAGACAGATTCACAAACAGATGGGGAGACACCATAGACAGACAGATACAGACGCAGACTCAGAGGCAGATCGAAAATAACACAGAACTTAAACAATCATCATCTAGAAAATGATAACAAACTAAAAGCGCTGGGTCACCGACCCAGGACCATGACAACCCTTCTCAAACCAAGGCTTCCCTGTGTCCTTGAAGACTCATTACTTAAATACTTTTTTCTATTTAATTTCTGATGCAAAAGAGAAAAAAGAATTTTATTCAAACTCATTTTTAACACTTTTATTATTATTGTTGTTGTTGTTGTTTACATTGTTTCACCAGCCACATAAGAGAGAAATAAAAATACAAATACACACCAGAGAGTAAAATTCAAGCAAACTAAAGTGGCCCAAATACTTATGGACCTAACTGAACGTCCTACACTTCTTCTGTCTAGCCAACATTTAAACAGATACATGTGCACACAAATATCATCATGTCAAAACAAAACAAAAAACAACAACTGAGTCGAAATGAACTTTGTTAGTGTTGCTGAAAAGAGATGAGTATAATTAGTAAGGTGTGTTTTTATTTTGCATCTTAATCAGTTTTATCAATATTGTAGTTTCTTATCATTTAGGGATTAATTTTACGTTTTTACGAGACACAAAATAAGTAGGAAACAACCAAACTCCGGTAAGCACAATAAACACACTACTTTAGTAGCAAATAAAATTGTGTCTCTCCGCGCAATCATGTGCCTCCCAGACACTCAGACTCCCTCCTCTCACCTGTAGGGCTCCACACTTCATCTTGGGTTGCGGGCACAGTGGTTTCCCCTCTTCACTCCAGGCCTCATAGTCCATCTCCTGTCCGTCCGGGAGTTTTATTAAACATAGACAGGCCCAGGACAACATCAGAAAGGTTTTGCACATATTGCGGCAAGTTGACAAACAAAAATTAGAGACCTTAGTGTTAAGCTTAGATGCCGAGAAGGCGTTTGACTCAGT